>NC_081413.1:231982774-232282774 GCF_030272615.1 Cryptomeria japonica
GTTTCTTCACCCTATTAGATCAAGTAGTTACTTTACTAACAAATTCCTCATCATCCATTGGTGGTAGATTAACTAAAGGCACAATATTTGATCCTTAAGACCTCTCTAGAAATGAGAAATCAAAAATATTATAAGTATTAGTATTTGTTTTTGAATTTCCAACTATTAAGATACATCACTTATCCTCCTTAAAATCTTGTAATATACATAGAATTTGAGGTTGAACTTTCCACATCCACTTCTTTTGAGGGAGAAATAATACCATGTCTCCTACATCAAAATATATCTACATGAAATATTAATCTTAATACACTTTATTTCTTATTCTATTATTTTTTTATGTGTTCTTCAAATGAATTTAATATGTTTTAACTTTTATCAATAAAGTCAACTAGTACTCATTTTTCACAATCTACAAGTACTAAATCAATAAAACAAGGTGCTTCATATCAATATAGGGATTTGAATAGAGATATAACAATGTACATATGATATGATCTAGTATAGTAGTACTCTCCTAGATGCAACCACTTAACTAATTAAAAATATCAATTTGAAGAATTATTCGTGAAGTACTCCTGAATACTTCTTAAAAATTGATATTGATCCATCCTTTCAAGGCTGATAGCTCACTTTACAAATACGCTCTAGACACATAATAAAGTAAAATAATTATTGGAAAGGAGAAACTATATATAGTATACATATTAACAATTATTTTCTTAGGTATTCTATTTAGCTTAAAGAATCTTATAAAAAAATGTCACTCAAAAGAGCTTTGAAACTTGGTTGAATAGTTAAGAAATATGCATACTTTGTCATATTATTTATAATTACATAAGTGAAATTTTTAATATGTACCTTATGGAGGCAAATGATGAAATCTATAAATATATTGGTTTATTTTTTATTCAAAATTTGCAGTATTTCTTATAATTATATAGAAAATCGTGTTCTTCATTTTTCTTCACATGTGATGCTCTCTCTTATATAATTGATAACATCTTCCTTGAGGCCATTATAAAATAACCATTCTCTCATTTTATGTTTTGTAAAGTTTTTGATAAGGATAAATGGGTTTTACAAGGACCCAAAACCTAAAGTCTTACAACAGTCGGCCAATAGCAAAACAGGGGAGCAACCTTGAACAAAAACAAAAACAAAAGAAACACAGAGAAACAAGCCAAAGAAATAAAGCTCTCAATTAAGAGAGAGCACCAGATCTTTGTTCTTTTGGATGGAAATCCTGTTGATTTTCTCAAGCTCCTCTATGATGAATCTGGAGGTACCCTTGTTGCTTCTTATGCTCCTAGTTCTGGAATTGGGTCTAGTGGTTTTGTTGTCTCCAGTAGCTACATCATCTCCTCCAAGATCTCTCACCGAGTCACTATGGAAGGATCTATAATCAGCAACCATGTCATTAATCTTTTCAAGCCCCTCAATGCTATTGTTCATGGCTTCTTTACTAATGTCGACCAAATTCTTGAGACTTTTCTTAATCTCAGCCATGGATTGTTCCACCTTATCAATCCTTTGTTCATGGTTAAATTTCATTACCTCAACATTCTGAGAGAGTTTTTGAGTCATGATCATGAGTTTTTCCAGCTTGCTCGGTTCAGGGGTAGCAGTGAAAATGTTAATTATTTCTTTAACCCTCATTTGGAGGGTGTCAATTTCATGCTCGACCCCCTTCCAACAACAATCCTGGCTTCTGGTAGCTTCCATGACAAGATTCAGTAGACTACCATCCTTCCCTTGATTATCTTTCTAGACATTGATAGGGATGTCCAGTTTAATTCCTTGGTCTATAATCTTCGGGCTGTGATCCTTTGCCGCCAACTTTTTTCTTTTTGGTGATGGGTTCGGCCTTGGAGATTAGCTTGCTGTTGGTTTTTTATTTACTAGCTGCCCATCTAGGGGGATTCTTGATGCTGAGCATCTCTAGGTTCATATTTAGGGTCATCAATAGGAACCCCACTATCATCGAGGTCCATCTCCAAATCAGAGACATCTTGGACCTCCATCTACAGACCAATCTTGGCAAGCAGGGGCACAATTTCAAGGGATTTAGCCTGTTCCATGATAAGGACAATAAGTCCCTAATGAAGAATAGGGTTGTTAGGGTTTTCCAGGTGCTTTTCTAGGCTATTCTCAAGGGAGGAGGCAAGATAATAGGGAACAAAGATAATTTTACCATGATGAAAATGATTTAGGATAGTGAAATTGTAGGAGAAGATGCTTGCATACCTGCCATCTAGGGTGATATAACTCATTATAAACTTTTTCATGTCATCCCAAGGGGCCATGAGGTCTTTTCTATTATACCTGCCATTGACCATCTATCAATTCATTAATTATATTTTGGCAATCCTTGATCAGGCTGGCAATTGTCCACCTAGAATCCATGCAACCACTCAAGTAGTTGACAGTGTTTAGTGAGTTGGACTCCGACCACACTTTAGTAAACTCCTCTCTTTTAGCCATGTGTAGCCCAATATGCGTAGCACTAGCTTCCATGTAGTGGTTAGTCTAGGTGCCCAGGGGGAGCGCCACTATGGAACCCAGCTGACTAGAGTGATTCCTAGCAACTCCCCCGCACCCAGTCCACCTAGGATTACTTTCAGCCACCCCATCCATATTGATTTTGATCCACCACATAGATGGAGGATTCCATACAACATTTTGTCTATACTACTTGGTTTTGTGGACTGGGCTGGCAATGTTCCAATCAATTTGCCACCGATTGATAATATCCCTATCCTCCTGGAGAGTGGGAATGGGGGAGTCATTCTTTCTGTTGGGGCAGCCGTGGAGAAAGTTCTCTTTGACAACATTGTGAATTCTAACAACCACAAGAAAAGGGGGAGTTTCCAAGTCCCTAAAAACTCTATTTGTAAAGTTGAAAAGTAGGAACTTAGCCAATTCTCCACATGGAAGGGTGGGAATTGACTAAGCTCAATTTTCACTTCAGGAAACTTTACATTAAAAGAAGTGGGATGAATCTAATATATCCAATCCCAAAGGATGCAAGGACTAAATAGTAAGTATATTAGTTGTGATTGGAATGCAATTGACCCTCTTTTTGAAGTTGATTAATTGGATTAAGGAAAAGTGTTGAAAATTAAGACAAAGTATGCGAAAATAGTGAGTTATAGAATCAGGATTCAATTGTGCACCTCGATCTGAGAAGTTTGAGATGATTCAGAGCTGCTCTATGAAATTGGGTGAAAGTTGCAAGGACCATATGTCTAGACAAGGGTGCCCTCCAATTGATCCTTTGACCTTTCCACGTGTCAAAAATGTTTTTTCTCTCTACACATAAAGCTTAATTCCAGAAGTATAGCTATGCTTTTGTTTCCTGCACATAGAAAGAAAGGGGAATGTGTTGTGAATAGGGGTGACTTATTCAATGCCATCAGAGACTTCTTCAGAACTTGTAGTCTCCTTAAACAACTAAATGTCATATTTGTTGCTTTGATTCTGAAGAATGACAGTTCTGAATCCAGTAAGGATTTTTGGCCTATTAGTTTATGTAATACTATTTATTAAATTATTTCCAAAACCACAGTAGTTAAAACCCTTGCTTGATAAAATGATCTCCAAAATTCAAAAAGGTTTTATGGAAGGAAGACACATTTTAGATGCGGTCATTGTGGCCCATGAGCTTGTTCATTCCATGGACAGCAGTAAGAAACCTTAGATGGATTTAAATCTGGATATTTCTAAGGGCTATGATAGTGTGTCCTAGGAATTTTTCTTTGAAGTTCTTAAAAGATTTGGGTTCAAAGGAAAATTCTTAGACCTAATTGAGAAATGTGTTTGCACCCCTAAGTTCTCAATCCTCCTTAATGGTTTTCCCAAGGGCTACTTTTCCAGTGGCAAAGGGCTTCATTAGGGTGACCCCCTCTCCCCCTGTCTTTTCATCATTCCTTCTAAAGTGTTATGGAGAAATATTGAAAAACTTAGATGTTAGGGTGTTATTAAAGGCTTTAAAGTTGCCTCTTCTCTAATCCCTACTACCCATCAACAATTTGTTGATGATACCTTTATCTTTGGTGAACTTTTTATTTCTATGGCAAAGCAATGGAAAATGACCCTAGACAAATATGCTATCATCTCAAGCCAACATATTAACTTTGTTAAGAGTAAACTATTTTTTCTTAATGTCAAATCCACCCTCCAAATCAAAATATCCTCCATTCTTGGTTGTCAAATTTCCACCCTCCCTGACTCCTATCTTGGGTTGCCCCTTGTCTCCAAAAATCCTAATAATTTTTTTTGGAATGGTTTGCTTGAAAGATTTTAGAAGAAGTTAGCTGGGTGGAAAGGGAAGCTTCTTATATTGGCAAGAAAGATACAACTAGTTAAATCTTGCCTTCAAAATTTTCCTATTTATTACCTTTCTCTATTCAAGATACCTGGGGTGGTTGCTGAGAAATTGAAAGGATAAAAAGGAGTTTCCTATAGTCTAGTATGGAAGTCAAAAGTACACTCTCCCTAGTCTCTTTGGATGTTGTCTATAGACCCTGGAAGTGTGGCGGACTGGGCATAAGAAAGATTTAATCTTTTAATTAAAGCTCTTATTCCTAAAATTGGTTGCCAATTAACTGAGGAGAAAAAAGATTGGACTAAAATTTTGAAAGCCAATACTTATAGAGTACCTAGGAGGACAAACTCTTTAACCAAGAAGAGATTCCCTTTGGTTCTTCTATTTGGAATAGTGTGGTTAAAATCGGACATGATATCAAAATAAATGGTAGGATGATTAAATGAAATGGTAGAAAGACTGATTTTTAGAAAGACATTTAGTTACTTGATCATTCTTTAAATTCCCTCCTCCATTTGGTGAATATCAAAAAGTTCCTAATTAGACATTGGGGGGGAAAGGTACATGATTTCATAACTTGGGATAGGGGACACACTTCTTGGATTGATCTAAGTGGTTTTGTCTCATCTAGACCAGAGGTTCAACCTTCCACTAGAAGACTAATTTTGAAGGAAGTTGTCAATCTCACTGCCTTGCTTCCTAACTATTCTCTTTACACTCCTAATGGATTAAGGGGCTAATCCCCAAAATCAACTATTTTTGGTGGATGACTGCTCATGGTCGTATTCTTACTATTGATAACCTAAATAAAAGGGGATTTTATTTTGTCAATAGGCTTGAACTCTATTACACTAAATCATAAAGCATTGATCACATTGTTCTACATTGTATCTTTTCTTAGGATATTTGGGAAGAAATATTAAAGAAGATTAATATTAATTGGGTGCAACTCAATTACTTCAAAGATTTCCTGGAGGCGTGGTGGGCTTCCACTTACTCCCGCCTGATTGCTAAGAGTATCTGGCATCAAACTCCCCCCCTTCTTGCTTGGAACATCTGGAAATAAAATAAAAAAGATATTCAAAGAAGACAAGAGAAACAAAAATATCTTGGCCACCATCATTATTCAATAGATTAAGGAAAATATTAATGCCGAGTCTACTAGTTTCTCTAGAATCCTCCCGTCTCTTTTGGATCTCAGATTAAAATGGGTTTCGAGAATTTGACATAACTTTTTGAATGTTAATTGGAAAAGAATGAACTTGAGAAATTCATGTTTATGGAAATATCCTAAAATTGGATGGATTGAGTGTAATTTTGATGGGTTCTCTAAAGGTATCCCTGGGATCTTGGGAGCATGAGGTTTAATTCGCGATCATAAAGGCTTCTTGGTTGTTGGGTTTGGTTTTGGTGTAGGGAAAGCTACTAACAACAAGGTGAAAGCTTGGGTGGCCTGGATGGGTCTTCAAAGACTATATGATATCACTCAAAAGAATCTAATTTTTGAAGGAGATTCAAAACTAATTATTGACTGTGTCAATTATGTAATCTCTCCTCCTTGGGAGATTAGAGACATAATAGACAAATGTAAATGGCAGATTGGATTATTTGAAAACATTAACATACATCATACCTACAGAGAAGGTAATAGGTCGTCTGACCTCATTTCCAATCAGAATCTGGATATGATGGATGGGAAGATCTTTAAGTTTGAAAATAGCTCTAGAGAGTTGAAGGAAATCCTTGCACAAGATGGAGGAAATTTAAAAAAGAAAGTAGGAAGTTGGAGTATTGACATGTTTGAATGAGTTTTTTAATGCCCGTGTTTTTTGTAATCTTGAATTGCTAGTTGGGCCCACATAGGTGGTGGGTTTACAAGGAGATGACTCAGCACCTTGATGACTGGGGTTACATCAATAGTTGCATGGTCTACATGGATAATGTCTTGGAAATGAGCTTTCTCAATAAAAGCGTGATGGTGACAGATGAGATGTATGCTTGGATTTGGGATGATAAAGTATTTATTAGAAGGGCTCCAAAAAGGACTAATTTTTTCACTTTGGAGAACATGAAAAGGAGTGATGTTTACATCGACTTTATAGGAAATGATGATCCCATGTGTTACACATGAGAAAAAAATTATTTGAGGGTTATCGGGAAAGGGTTTTTTTTAGTTCTTGTCTTCCAAAAGAAGTAACAATTGTCATTTTTGCTGCTTTTTGCTCAGTCGCTTTCATAGAGTTTGGTATTTTTGTGCTTTTCCCTTTGATAGAATGGGGCCCCCTCTAAAACGCATTGAACCGAGTAACTATGTGGATTTGAGAGTTAACAAAGATCTATGAGAGCTCTTTCAAATGGTGGGCATCAATCCTTTCTTCTTGGACATGGAGAGCTACAACAAGGAGCTTTCGGCCAGGGTTTGTAATTCCTAGCCGCATGAGGTAGCTATAGTGGGAAGAATTACCTTCATGGTGTTGCCTGAGTACATAGTAGAGGTGACCAGATTGCAGAATGAAGGAGAGAAACTAGAGAAAAAGAGCATGGGAGACTATAGAGGCTTCATGAAGAAATTCTTTGAGAAAGGCAAAAAAATGGTTCCTTCCAAAATGGGTATGATTTTTCAACCTTTCCTAAGCCTTCTTCTTTGGTCAACTATCATGTTGTGTAGTATTTTAGCTTAGAGGGTCATTATCCTACCATCCATGGCTATCACTTCCCCATTTTGAACCACATTAGACACCATAAGATTAATATGTCATTATATTTGTTTTCGTCCCTCAGTTCCTCTATTCAAAATGGGGCGAATTTGCCTTTACATCAGTGTTTTATTTACTTAATGTATAAGTATGTCATTTATCATACCTGTATGGCTTCAGCCTTTAGTAGTTATGGTAGCTATAAGAAAACTCCTAAAAATAATCCTAGTTTAATCTCTGAGAACCCTAAGGAGACGTCTATCCTCTTGGGTCCTTGTAAAAGCATGGGTAAAAGCCTTGTTATGACCTTGGAAAATAATTCCTAAAACACCCAGAGGAAAGCTAAGAGGTCTAGTAGTGAGTCTACCAAAAAGAGCTTGACCATTTATTTGGAGATTTAGAACTTGAAAGAGGAAGATGTGAAAGGAACAAACCAAGAAAAAGTTGAGAGTAGCTTGGGGGAAAGAAGGTCAGCTAGGCTTCGTGCCTAAGAGAGGAATCAACCTACCAAGACTTAGACTAATTCGTATGAAATTTATGATATGGAAGATGAGGCCGACTCTCAGGATAATTATGAGGATCAGGGTGTTAATGTGGATGAGGAGAAATAGACTGAAAGCCCTGATGAGAACATGGACAAAGAAGAGGAAATTGAAGAAGAAAACAACAAATTAGAAAGTAAACAAGAGTCTCCTTTCAAAGAGCACAATGGCCTGGTCTCCTCTAAAGATATAGAAATGGTTCCCTATTCACCTTTCAGGCCAACCCAGGAGGCTAACAACACTGTTCAGGAGCAATTGAAGAACATGAAGGAGAAAATTGCAAGGCTAGAAAAGAAATATGATAAACATGATAGTAAGATGAAACTTTTGTGTGATGCTTTTAATTCTCTCTGTAATATCACAAATGGGACAATGAAGAATGTGGTCCTAGGTACACTTTCTAGTAAAGGTAGTCTAAATAAAATTAGGAAGAAGAAGGGCAAGAAAGGTATAAGAGAGATGATGAAGGAGGATGAAGAAGATCAGAAGGAGACATGGAAAGAGAATATCGGCAGGCTCGAGTGGAAATGGAATCTCATAAAGAAGTAATGGTCTCTTGGTTTTCTCTATTTTGGTCTTTTTGTTATGTCTTGCTTTAGATGGTTACTTGGGTCCTGTGTGCCCAATTTGACAGACTTGATGTTAATTAGTTATACTAAGACTAGCTCGGTTATGGTTGATAAAGATAATGTTGGAAACATCATTAGTAGTATAGCTTATGATAATAGGTATTGTGATACTTCTACTATTAACATTGGGTATGACACTAGCATCCGGAGAAATAGTTTCAGGGGTAGGAATTTTTTTTATCATTTTTTATTAGAACTAGTTCCTTTTTTCTAGCCATTTTATAGTTGGTATTTGGTTTATGATGTAATTTTGCTTCTCTTTTCAGTCAGGCCCATCTCCATGCTAATCTAATTTAAAAAAAAGGGCTAAGACAATAACTTAAAATAAATAGAATATATTATTAATTAATTAATTATTCCCATACCCGAAAAGACATTGTATCCCTTAACAACTAACCTTTGATATTCTTTTCTCCCTTCATTAAGATGGAACAACTTTCAGTCAAATCTTGTGATTTGAACAAGGAACATATCGTATCTTGGTTCTAAAATTAACTTTTTCCAACACATAATCTTTTGGCATTTCAAAATTTGTTCATTATTTATTCATGTATAAACTATTCAACATTATTTTATAGCCTTTAGGTTGTTCATGGAATTGGTTGTGCTTGCATATTAGAAAATTTATACCGATCTTCTCTATACTGCCGCGCCAATGGGTGGCTGTAGTTTATTCATTATTTATGCATGATACGTATTAAATATGTATTCTAATCGGGGAAGTCTAAATAAACATTGAAAGTTTACACCGATCTTCTAACTACAGCCGCACCAACGGGTGGCTGAACATTATTCACTATTGATGCACTATAGAATGAATCAATCCAGTTTTATTTGTCTATCTTGAGAATAGATGAGAATAGGAGAGGAGAGAAAATTGGTTTCAATGGCTATCCATACCGCGGGATTCAGAAGAAGGGTACCATCTTTCACTTTGGTCCTAGCCAAATATTGCACAAATATTCACTATTGTGTTATTTTCACGAGTAAAAAAATTATTTAATTCATTCACTGTCATCATCAAACAAAATCCATCAACCATCCAAGAATTCAATACAATTCATGAGCCCAAGTATCTCTCAATACAAGGACATTCAAGAATGATCACTAGTGTTCACTCATCCTAACACATGTTATTGTAATCCTCATATAATATTCTTGCAAAGTATTTTTTACATTTATAAATTTTAATCAGCACTCATAAACAATCAAGCTTGTTTATATATTTTCATTAGATAATCAGAAATAGATAAATAAAATGCCCATAACTTTTAATTTCGCATGGAACCTTTTCCCCTTCTTTCAATAGGAATAAAAATAAAACATGAAATTTTAAAATAGTAACATTAAATATTACCATTGACAATAAGAATAATAGACTAAAAATAATATTTTTAAAACTCACTACAACTACAATGATACTTATTTTTCTTATGGCTAGAAAGTACAAAATCATGATCCCCATTCACAATCTTTAGATGAGATTTTCATATAGAACCAAAGGGATTTCATCGTCCAATCCTTTGAAGTCAAAGTGTTTTTTCCTCATATTTGTTGCAAATCCAAGCGTTTCTATATTTAGACTTATTTATTTAAACATAAGATTACTTCACCTTATGTAATAGAGATATATATGCTCCAATATCTTAAGTCCTTCCCATATAGAATCTCCACTTGTATGGTTCTTCCATTGAATTAAATATTCTATGACATCCTTTCTTTTTAGTTTCTTCACCCTATTAGATCAAGTAGTTACTTTACTAACAAATTCCTCATCATCCATTGGTGGTAGATTAACTAAAGGCATAATATGTTATCTATGAGACCTCTCTAGAAATGAGACATCAAAAAGATTTTAAGTATTAGTATTTGTTTTTGAATTTCCAACTATTAAGATACATCACTTATCCTCCTTAAAATCTTGTAATATACATAGAACTTAAGGTTGGACTTTCCACGCCCAATTTTTTTTTGGGGAGAAATAAGACTACAATATTAAATATACCATGTCTCCTACCTCAAAATATATCTACATGAAATATTAATCTTAATTCACTTTTTTTCTTATTCTATTATTTTTTTATGTGTTCTTCAACTGGATTTAATATGTTTTGACTTTTATCAATAAAGTCAACTAGTTTTTGGAATGGAGGAACTATATATATACTATACATATCAACAACTATATTCTTAGGTAGTTTATGTAGCTTAAAGAATCTTATAAAAAATTGTCAATCAAAGAGGTTTGAAACTTGGTTGAATAGTTAAGGAATGTGCATACTTTGTCATGTTATTTATAATTACATAAGTGAAATTTTTAACATGTACCTTATGGAGGAAGATGATGAAATCTATAAATATATTGGTTTATTTTTTATTCCAAATTTGTAGTATTTCTTATAATTATATAGAAAAACATGTTCTTCATTTTTCTTCACATGTGATACTCTCTATTATATGATTGATAACATCTTCCTTAAGGCCATTATAAAAGAACCATTCTCTCATTTTATGTTTTGTAAAGTCAAAAAGTAGGAAATTAGCCAATTCTCCACATGGAAGGGTGGGAATTTGCTAACCTCAATTTTCACTTCAGGAAACTTTACATTCAAAAGAGGGGGATGAATCTAATAAATCCAATCCCAAAGGATGCAAGGAATAAATAGTAAGTATATTGGTTGTGATTGGAATGCAATTAACCCTCTTTTTCAAGTTGATTAATTGGATTAAGGAAAAGTGTCAAAAATGAAGACAAAGTATGCGAAAATAGTGAGCTATAGAATCAAGATTCAATTGTGCACTCGGATCTGAGAAGTTTGAGATGATTCAAAGATGCTCTATGAAATTGGGTAAAAGTTGCAAGGACCATATGTCTAGACAGGGGTTCCCTCCAATTGATCCTTTGACCTTTCCATAGATCGAAAACATTTTTTCTCTTTGCGAATAAAGCTTAATTCCAGAAGTAAAGTTGTGCAATTATTTCCTGCACACAGAAAGAAAGGGGAATATGTTGTGAATAGGGGTGACTTATTCAATGCCATCAGAGACTTTTTATTGGATATAGTTGGGAGTGATTTATTCAATGCCATCAGACTTCTTTAAAACTGATAGTCTCCTTAAACAACTAAATGTCACCTTTGTTTCTTTGATTCTGAAGAATGACAGTGCTGAATCTAGTAAGGATTTTTGGCCTATTAGTTTATGTAATGCTATTTATAAAATTATTTTCAAAACCACAGTCAATAGGTTAAAACTACTACTTGATAAAATGATCTCCAAAAATCAAAAAGGTTTTGTGGAAGGAAGACACATTTTAGATGTGGTCATTGTGGCCCATGAGCTTGTTCATTCCATGGATAGCAGTAAAAAGCCTTAGATGGATTTCAAAGTGGATATTTATAAGGCCTATGATAGTGTGTCCTAGGAATTTATCTTTGAAGTTCCTAAAAGATTTGGGTCCAAACGAAAATTCTTAGACCTAACTGAGAAATGTGTTTGCACCCTTAAGCTCTCAATCCTCCTTAATGGTTTTCCCAAGGGCTACTTTTCCTGTGGCAAAGGGCGTCGTTAGGGTGAACCCCTCTCCCCCTATCTTTTCATCATTCTTGCTAAAGTGTTATGGAGAAATATTGAAAAACTTAGATGTTAGGGTGTTATAAAAGGCTTTTAAGCTACCTCTTCCCTAATCCCTACTACCCATCAACCATTTGTTTATGATACCATTATCTTTGGTGAACCTTTTATTTTTTTGGCAAAGCAATGGAAAAAGACCCTAGATAGATATGCTATCATCTCAATGCAACATATTAATTTTGTTAAGAGTAAACTATTTTTTTTTAATGTCAAACCCACCCTCCAGATCAAAATATCCTCCATTCTTGTTTGTCAAATTGCCACCCTCCCTGACTCCTATCTTGGGTTGCCCCTTGTCTCCAAAAATTCTAATAATTTGTTTGGAATGGGTTGCTTGAAATATTTCAAAAGATGTTAATTGGCTGGAAGGGGAAACTTCTTATCTTGGCAGGAAAGATACAACTGGTTAAATCTTGCCTTCAAAATTTGTCTATTTATTACCTATCTCTATTCAAGATGCCTAGGGTGGTTTCCAAAATAATTGAAGGGATCCAAAGGAGTTTCCTATGGTCTTGTATGGAAAAAAAAAGTAGACTCTCCTTGGTCTCTTGGGATGTTGGTTGCAGACCCTGGAAGTGTGGCAGACTAGGCAGAAGAAAGATTAAATCTTTTAATAAAGCTCTTATTCCTAAAATTGGTTGGCAATTAACCGAGGATAAAATATTTAACCACGAAGAGATTCCCTTTTGTTCTTGTATTTGGAATAGTGTGGTTACAATCAGACATGATATCAAAAGAAATCATAGGATGTTTTACGAAATGGTAGAAAGTATGATTTTTTGAAAGACATTTAGTTGTTTGATCATTCTTTAAATTTACTCCCCCATTTGGTGAATATCAAAAAGTTCCTAATTAGACATTGGGGGGGAAAGGTACATGATTTCATAACTTGGGATAGGGGACACACTTCTTGGATTGATCTAAGTGGTTTTCTCTCATCTAGACTAGAGATTCAACCCTCCACTAGAAGGCTAATTTTGAAGGAAGTTGTCAATCTCACTGCCTTGCTTCCTAACTATTCACTTTACACTCCTAATGGGAAGGATGAATGAATTTGGAAACAAAGTGTGTTTGGGAAATTCACTGTGAAGTCTACTTACCATTTGCTAGAGGAAAACAATGACAAAAATGTATTATGGAAGGCTATTTGGATTAAGATGCTAATCCCAAAAATCAACTATTTTTGGTGGGTGACTGCTCATGGTCATATTCTTACTATTGATAACCTAATTAAAAGGGGGTTTTCTTTGGTCAATAGGTGTGAACTCTATTACACTAACTTAGAAAGCATTCATCATATTTTTCTACATTGTAGCTTTGCTCGGGATATTAGGGAAGAAATATTGAAGAAGCTTAATATTAATTGGGTGCAACTCAATTACTTCAAAGATTTCCTGGAGGCATGGCAGGCTTCCCCTTACTCCCACCTAATTACTAAGAGTGTCTGGTATCAAACTCCCCCCCTTCTTGCTTGGAACATCTGGAAAGAACGAGACAATGGGATATTCAACGAACATAAGAGAAACAATAAGATCTTGGCCACCATAATTATTCAATAGATTAAGGAAAATATTAATGTTGAGTCTACTAGTTTCTCTAGAATCCTCCCATCTCTTCTAGATCTCAGATTAAAATATGTTTCAGGAATTTAAGACAACTTTTTGAATGTTAACTGGCAAAGAATGATTCTAAGAAATTCATGTATATGGAAATCTCCTAAAATTGGATGGATTAAGTTTAATTTTGATGGGTGCTCTAAAGGCAACCTTGGGATCATGGGAGCAAGAGGTTTAATTTGTGATCATAAAGGCTTCTTGGTTGTTGGGTTTGGTTCTAGTCTAGGGAAAGCTACTAACAACAAGGTGAAAGCTTGGGTGGCCTGGATGGGTCTTCAGAGACTATATCATATCACTAAAAAGACTATAATTCTTGAAGGAGATTCCAAACTAATTATTGACTGCATCAATTGTGTAATCTCTCCTCCTTGGGAGATCACAGACAAAATAGACAAATGTAAATGGAAGATTGGATTATTTGAAAACATTAAAATACAACATACCTACAAAGAAGGTAATAGGTTGACTGACCTCATTGGCAATCGGAATCTTCAGATGATGGATGTGAAGATCTTTAAGTTTGAAAATATCTCTAGAGAGTTGAAGGAAATCCTTGCATAGGAAAGAGGAAATTTAAAAAAGAAAGAAGGAAATGGGAGTATTGACCTATTTGAATGAGTTTTTTAATGCCCGTGTTTTTTGTAATCTTTAATTACCAGTTGGGCCCACACAGGTGGTGGGCTTACAAGGAGATGACTCAGCACCATGATAAATGGGATTAGGTCAATAGTTGGATGGCCTACGTGGATAATGTATTGGAAATGAGCTTTCTCGATAAAAGCATGATAGCAACATATGAGATCTATGCTTGGATTTGGGATGATAAAGTATTTATTACAAGGGCTGGAAAAAGGACTAATTTTTTCACTTCGAAGAACATGAAAAGGAGTGATGTTTACATCGCCTTTATAGGAAATGATGATCCCAAGTGTCACGCATGCGATAAAAATCATTTGAGGGTTATCTGGGAAGGTTTTTTTAAGTTCTTCTCTTCCAAAGAGTAACAATTGTCATTTTTGCTGCTTTTTACTCAATCACTTTCATAGAGTTTGATATTTCTGTGCTTTTTCCTTTGACAAAATGGGTGGTCCTCTAAAACGCACTGAACCGAGTAACTGTGCAGATTTGAGAGATAACAAAGAGCTATAAGAGCTCTTTCAAATGGTGGGATTCTCTCCTTTCTTCTTGGCAATGAAGGGATACAACGAGGAGCTCTCGACTAGGGTTTTGTAAT
Organism: Cryptomeria japonica; assembly: GCF_030272615.1. NCBI lineage: Eukaryota > Viridiplantae > Streptophyta > Pinopsida > Cupressales > Cupressaceae > Cryptomeria > Cryptomeria japonica. The sequence continues at coordinate 231,997,452 of NC_081413.1, forward strand.
TCTTGGTAGCATGGGGTGGTTATGCTGGGAAGAATTACCTTCACGATGTCGCCTGAGTACATAGTCGAGGTGACCAAATTGGAGAATGAAGGAGAGAAAGTCGAGAAAAAGAGCATGGGAGACTACAAAGGCTTCATGAAGAAATTCCTTCAGAAAGGCGAAAAAATGGTTCCCTTCCAAAATGGGTATGATTGTTTGAACCTTCCTAAGCCTTTTCATTTGGTCAACTATCATGTTATGTAGTATTTTACCTTTGAGCGTCGTTATTCTACCATCCATGGCTATCACTTCCTCATTTTGAACCACATTAGACACCATAAGATTAATATGTCATTCTTTCTATTTTCGTCGCTTAGTGCCCCTATTCAAAATCAGTGCAAATTTTCCATTACATCAGGGTTTAATTTACTTAATGTATAACTATGTCATTTATCATACCCCCACCACAAGCTATATTGCTTCGGCCTTTAGTAGTTAGGGTAACTGTAAGAAAACCCCTAAAAATAATCCTAGTTTAATCTCTGAGAACCCTAAGGAGTCGTCTATCCTCTCGGGTCCTAGTAAAAGCATGGGTAAAAGCCTTGTTATGACATTGGAAAATAATTCCTTTGAGCTAGCCTTGTTGGATTTAACCCCAGATGAAAGGAAAAGTGAAACACGTAAAACACCCCGAGGAAAGCTAAGAGGTCTGGTAGTGAGTCTACCGAAAAGAGCTTGACAATTGACTTGGGGATTCAGAACTTGGAAGAGGAAGATGCGAAAGGAATTTGAAGAAGAAAACAACAAATCGGAAAGTGAATAGGAGTCTCCTTTCAAAGAGCACAATGGCCCAGTCTCCTCTAAAGATATGGAAATGGTTCCCTGTTCACCTTTGAGGCCGACCCAGGAGGCTAACAACATGATAGTCAGATGAAAATTTTGTGTGATGCTTTTACTTGTCTCTATAATATCACAGATGGGATAATGAAGAATTCAGTCTTGGGTATGGTTTCTGGTAAAGGTAGACTGAATAAAATTAGGAAGAAGAAGGTTAAGGGTATAAGAGAGATGACAAAGGAGGACGAAGAAGATCAGAAGGAGACATGGGAGCAGAATATCGGTAGGCTCGAGTGGAAATGGAATCTGATAAAGAAGTAATGGTCTCTTGGTTTTCTCTATTTTGGTCTTTTTGTTATGATTTTCTTTAGATGGTTACTTGGGGACTGCTTGCCCAATTTGATAGACTTTATGTTAATTAATTATACTAAGAGTGGCACGGTTATGGTTGATAAAGATAATGTTGGAAACATCATTAGTAGTGTAGCTTATGATAATAGGTATTGTGATACTTCTGCTATTAACATTGGGTATGATACTAGCATTTGTAGAAATAGTTTCAGGGGTAGGAAAACTTTTTATCATTTTTTATTAGAATTGGTTCCTTTTTGCTAGCTATTTTACAATTGGTATTTGCTTTATGATGTAATTCAGCTTTTTTTTTTGCTCAGGGCCATCTCCCTGCTTATCTAATAAAAAAAAATGGACTAAGATAATAACCTAAAATAAATAGAATATATTATTAATTAATTAATTATTCCGATACCTGGAATGGCATTATATCCCTTTAACAAGTAACCTTTGATATTCTTTTCTCCCTTCATTAAGATGGAACTTTCAGTCAAATCTTGTTATTTGAACAAGGAACGGATCGTACCTTGCTTCTAAAATTAACCTTTTCCAACACATAAACTTTTGGCATTTCAAAATTTGTTCTTTATTTATTCATGTATAAACTATTCAATATTATTTTATAGCCTTTAGGTTCTTCATGGAATTGGTTGTGCTTGCGTATTCGAAATTTTTTACCGATCTTCTGTATACTGCCGTGCCAAGGGGTGGCTGCAGTTTATTCTGTATTAAATATGTATTCTAATCCGGGAAGACTAAATCAACATTTATTTCAATTACGTGAATGAATAAAAAATTACAAGTGAAAGAAACGGTTGAAAATTTACACTGATCTTCTAAATACAGCCGCACCAACGGGTGGCTGAACATTATTCTGTATTATGAATGAATGAGAACAGGAGAGGAGCGAAAATTGGGTCTTCACCATTACGAAAGAGGCGCACATGTGACCAGTTTTGGTCTGATCAAACAGACTTCTTGGATGGCATGGAATATGATTGCTGAGGCCGCACAGGTGCCCAATCCGTCTCTGATAAAGAGATTTCTTTGGGGGCGGTGGTAAGGCTGCACCTGGCAGAAACATGTACTATAAAGAGAAGGAAGTACACAATAAACAGTACTCTTAGTTTCCAACGCATGAAATTCTCCATATTTTCTTTCTTGTGTTAAGCGCATAGAAAACACTTTACGTTTCAACTAATTGATCAGTTAGTAGCCGACAAGTGATATGACATCCAATGCAATACTCTCATCTATATATACAGGGAGCCCTAAATTTAAGAAGCTCCTCCGAGGACCTTCTCCCTATTCAAAGAAGCTTTGACTAACTAATTACATCTTAACAAAAAAAGAAATCTCCCAAAATTATTTTAGTGTCAAGGTTACAATTATAACTGAGGATATGGTTAAGTTTATGGTTATGTTTTGGATTAGGGTTAAGGTTAGAATTATGGTCAAGGTTAAGGTTTATATCATGGTTAGGGTTAGGAATATGATAACTATTAGGGTTTATATCATGGTTAGAGTTAGGATTAGTGATTATAATTAGGGTAAAGTTCAAAGATTATAATTAAAATTAGGATTAGGGTTAGGGTTAGGTCTACAATTATAATTAGGATTAGTGTTAGGGTTAGGGTTAAGATTGCATAGAAAGATGGTCTATGATGATAGCTATGAGAGTTAGGGTTGTTAGGGTTAAGGTCTAGGTTAGAGGGAGTTATAGTATTACAGATAAAATAATAGTTATAATTGGTTTTAGTTAACGATTATAGTTATTATTGTAGGATAATGCTTGGGGTAAGGGTTGATGTTCAGGTTCAATTAGAATCCGTATTAGGGTTAGGGATAGAGTTTCATTAGGATTAGGGTTAGCATTACAACTAAATTAAGGTTACAGTTAGTGTTATGACTCAGGAAGGGTTAGGATTCAAGGATAAAGCATGTTGTTAGGGTTATGGTTAGGATTAGATTTTAGGTTTAAGACTAAGTATTATTGCTAAGGTTAGGGTTTAGGGTTACAGTTAGGTTAGGGTTAGGGTTTAGTGTTATGGTTATGGTTAGGGTTAGGGTTATAATTATAATTAGCGTTAGCATTAAAGATTATAATTATTGATTATAATTAAAAGTAGAGTTAGGGTTAGGGTTAGAATTAGGGTTAGGGTTATAATCATAATTAGTGTAAGGGTTATAATTAGGGTTAGTATTGGGGTTAGTCTTAGTGATTATAATTAGGGTAAGGTTTAAAGATTATAAATAGTGATTATAGTGATTATGGTGATTATTATAGATAGTATGTGATGATAGCTATAAGAGTTAGGGTTTGGGTTAGGATTAGGGTTTTTAGGGTTAGGGATAGATATAAAGTTAGGTTTAGGGTCATCATCAAGTTAGGGTTAGTGTTAGGGTCTAGATTAGAGGGTGTAATAGTATTATAGATAAAATAATAGTTGTAATTGGTTTTAGTAATGATTAGAGTTATTATTGTAGGATAATGCTTGGGGTAAAGGTTCAGGTTCAATTAAAATCAGTATTAGGGTTAGGGATAGGGTTTAATTAGGATTAAGGTTAGAATTACAACTAAATTAATAAAGCTTTGTTTGAAGGTTAGCATTAGAATCCAATTAGGGTTATGGGTTATATTAGCATAAAGATTGGGGATTACGTCAAGAATAGGTTGGATTTACAATCGAGGTTACTTTAGGGTTATGGTTGATGTTCAAAATAGGGTTGAAATAGTAATTACAGTTAAGGTTAATTTTAGTGTTAGGATTATGGTTAGGGTTAAGGTTTACTATTAAGGAACATAAGTTTATGGTTGGGGGTTAGTGTCAGGGTTACAATTATGTTTAGTGTTTAAATTAAATTTAGGGTTAGAATTAGGGTTATGGTTCAATTACATTAAGGTTAGGGTTTAATTGATATTATTGTTCTATTAGGATTAGGGTTTTGACTAGGTTAAGGGTAGGAATAGATTATGATAAAATATCAATTTGATTTAGGGTTACATTTAGGGCAAGATTGTTGTCAGGGTTAGGGTTTAGGATTATGGTTAGGTTAGAGTTAGGATTAGGGTTGGGGTTAGGATTATGATTAGGGTTATGGTTAAGTTTACTATTTACATCATGTTTGGCATTAAGGTTAGGTTTAGGATGATGGTTAGGCTAAGGCTTAGGGTCATAGTTTGGATTATGGTTAGGGTTAGGGTTTACATAAAGCTAGGGTCAAGGTTAAGATTAGGGTTTGGGTCAAGGTTAGGGTTGAGATTCAGGCTAGGTTCATTATTATTATCATGATTTGAGTTAGGTTTAGGCTTAGGGTTAGGGTGAGGATTATGGTTAATGTTAGTGTTTAAGATTAAGGATAGGGTTAGGGTAATGGTTTGAGTTAGGGTTTAGGGTTAGGATTAGAATTATGGATAGGATTTACTCTTAGGATTAAGGATAGGTTTTTGGTTTTCGTTAGGGTTAGGGTTAGGGTTTGGGTCTGGGTTATGGTTAGGATTAGGTTTTAGGGTTAAGACTGAGTATTATTGTTAGGGTTAGGGTTTAGGGTTATGGTTAATATTATAGTTAGTTTTAGAGTTTAAATATAGCTCAAGTTATAGCTTAATTAGAATTATGATTTAAGCATATTTAGGGTTATGGTTACATTTACTTAGGGTTATGGTTAGGCTAGAATTAGGGCTACTATTGTGCTATAATGCTTGGATTCATTTATATTTAGATTAGGAGAATAATAATTATGATTAAGGTTATGGTTAGGGTTTGAGAAGGGTTAGGGATAGAATTATGATTAAGGGTTAGGGTTTGGATCATCATTAGGATTAGAATTAGATTCAAGGTTTGGGATTGGGATAGAACCTTGGTATTAAAGATAGAACCCCAGGTTTAGTGAGCCACATATTTGTAAATTTACAATGTGTTTTAATTAATTTTAAATGGATATAATAATTTAGGAAAATACAAAACCAAAAATCAATTTAAAGTTATGATAAATATATTAAAACATATTTTCATTTTTAAACCCAAAAACATGAAATTTTATAAAATAATATATACTATAATTTATATAAATTTTATGCAATATTCAAAAATAAGTTACATGTGCATATCCATGACTAAGATGGTGGTAATTGCATAGATTGAGCTCAAACCTTCTAAGCAATTGGTAAGTTCTTATCAATCAAACATTTCATAAAAATGAACTTAAATTCCTAAAATCATGGAAGAATCTTAATCAACCTTTCTATCTATCCTTGGTACTACACAAGTGGTAAAATTTATAAGTATTGTATAATTCATTTGGATCTCTTATGAGAGAAAATTTTGAATGCATTGTAAAAATACTAATTGACCTTGATTTTCTATTGTTAATTTATATGAGATAGACATATTTATTGACAAGAAAATTGATAACATAAAATAGATAAAAATCTACTTAAAACACCATCATTGATTTGATTTCTATGCTTATCAAAAGAATAATATTATTTTAGAACCATTTATTTATCACATTATTAATATCTATTCAATCCTTCCTTGTCTATAACTCCATATTTGATGGTATTTTATTTGAATTTATATAATATACTTAAAACACATCTATAAAAGTGAGATAACTATAAATTTAAAAAACATTTAACGCATTTAAATCTCATTTTTTTATATGCAAGCTATAATAGTATTCAAATAAGGTTAGGGTTTAAGGATAAAGCATGGTGTGAAGGTTAGGATTATATAATAAAGCTTGATTTTAAGGTCAAAGATAAGGTTTAATTAGGTTAATCTATATAACGATTATTGTTAGGGTTATGGTTCAATTAATGTTAGGATTAGGGTTAGGATTATGATTATTTTTATGATTAAGGTTTATGATTTTTGTTAGGATTAGGACTATGGTTATGGCTAGGGTTAGGTTTAATTCATGTTTAGTATTAGTGTTAAGGTTAGGGCTAGGGCTAGGGTTTGGGGTTAGAATTGAAAGTTAGGGTTAGGATTATGTTTAGGGCTAGGATATACATAATTGTTAGGGATAGAGTTAGGGTTAGCAATATGTTTTGCATTATATTTAGGGTTAAGTTTTTAGGGTTATGGTTAGGTTTTATTGTGAAGGATAATGAATATTTAGAGTTATGATTATGTTACAATTGCTATTATAGGGTAATGCATTCATAAAACTTATATCATTTTATTATAAAATATTAAAAAATCCTTCATTATTACGTATTTTTCTTATGAATTGGTTTTCATTATTTAAATATTTTTATGAGATTAATACCTTTAAATTTTGTTGTATTAAATAAAGGCATTTTAAAATAAATTAAACTTAGTTTTAATTAAAATAGTTTAAACTTTCTTTTGATTAAGATTACTTGTTTTATTCTAACTCTACTCTTATTTAAATAACGTTAATGCTATCCCTAATACAACCCTAACCCTAACCGTAATTAAACCAAAATCTTATTTAAGGGTTTAACATTTGAGAAATATAAATTTGATTTTTTCAATATAGAAGTATTATATTTTGATGGCTAAAATTATTTGTTTAAATATGTGAGTTTGATTTTTTAAATTTAGAAAAATTATATTTTGATGACAAAAAATATTTTTCTAAATATGTGATTTTGAGTTTTTAAATTTAGAAAAATTAAATTTTATGTTTACAATTTAGAAACATACAAGTTTGTTTTTATCTTTCTAAATTGATAACTAAGATTCTTGCAACATTATCTTAACAAAAAAGAGAAAAATGGTATGTTCTATCACTCTATAAAAATATAATTTAGAAACATCATATTTTTATTACTACAATTTAGAAACATAAAAATTCTTTTTGATCTTGAAAAATCACGTGTATAAATTTGATTTTTTCAATATAGAAATAGTATATTTTATTGATTCTTGCAACATTATCTGAACAAAAAAGAGAAAAAAGGGTATGTTCTATCACTCTATGCAAATATAATTTAGAAACATTTTTTTTTTTACTACAATTTAGAAACATAAAAATTCTTTTTGATTTTGAAAAATCACATGTGTGTATAAATTTGATTTTTTCAATATAGAAACATTATATTTTGATTACTAAAATTATTTGTTTAAATATGCGATTTTGATTTTTTAAATTTAGAAAAATTAAATTTTATGTTTACAATTTAGAAACATACAAATTTGTTTTTATCTTTCTAAATTGATAACTAATATTCGTGCAACATTATCTTAACAAAAAAGAGAAAAATGGTATGTTCTATCACTCTATGCAAATATAGTTTAGAAACATAAAAATTCCTTTCGATCTTGAAAACTCACGTGTGTATAAATTTAATTTTTTCAATATAGAAACATTATATTTTGATGACTAAAATTATTTGTTTAAATATGTGATTTTGATTTTTTAAATTTAGAAAAATTAAATTTTATGTTTACAATTTAGAAACATACAAGTTTGTTTTTATCTTTCTAAATTGATAAACATTAAGAAAAATGGTATGTTCTATCACTCTATCCAAATATAATTTAGAAACATTATATTTTTATTACTAAAAATTCTTTTTGATCTTTTTAAAATATATATAAATTTTGAAGTATTTATTTAAACATGAATTATATTTTTATTGGTATTAAATTGACTAACCACTATAATGTAATGACTTTTACAATATTATATTTGAAATCATATAAAACATGAATTTTTTCTTTCAGATTATATTGTGAGTTGATATCATACAAAGCAAGAAATTTTTCTCTCCCATACATACCTTATAAAAAGATAGGCATAAATCTTGAACAAATTTCACTAAAAGAAAACACTGCATTTTAGAGATTGTTTCATTCTATCATGAAGATAATATTCTAGCATAGAGCTTTTCCATACATACTTTATTAAAAGATATACATAAATCTTGAACAAATTTGACTAAAAGCAAACACTGAATTTTAGAGATTGTTTCATTCCAACAAATTGTTTATCATGAAGATACTATTCCAGCCAAATTTCTCTGTGCAACCAATTGCACTAGAAGTAAACAAGGCTTTGATTATTCATCATCATGTTCTCAATAATGTGGATTTAGCTTTACCTTTGTACTGATGATCACCACAATTTAATGGCTACCCTCAGCTATCTGTATCACAACCTTACCTAGTGAAAAGGATTTAGTGCTCAACTTTTTGCAGGTATACATATTCCAATAGTTCTTTACCTCATTACTTGTACTGCCTAGCACACGACCTGCAATCAATGACTAACTTGCACAAATTTAATTCAAATCTAGAGACTCGAATAGATAGAAAGAATCGTATGAACTTTTCAAATTAGGATAACAAAATGAAACACATTAAATTCTTTGTGCCTAAAATCAAATATGGCAAGGCGATACTAAAAATTGTTTTTGATGCAAGATTTCAATAAATCAACAATGATAGCAAGCAACAACAATAGAAAAACTTAAAATGGAAATGTCTTACCACTTGCTTCTTCCATATGAACGATTATGAGATAGGAGTCTCTATTTTTTTTTCTTAAAATTTGTACAGCCATGCAGAAACCATAAGACTGGGATTACTGCATCCATAGCATTGTCTGCCTTCCCAAATGTCACATTAAAACTAAATAATGTCACTGGTTAATAAATTTTTTTTTACCTTAATAGAACTAAAGAGTAGAGAATACAAAATAAATAATAATGAAATCAAACTGGAGGAAGAACAAACTACAGAAAATAAAGATAGAGGAATGCAATGGTCTCGTTTAAAGAGATCTACAGCTCGTCTTATACTCTTCCACTACCATTGTAGTTAAGGATGACTTCTCTTCCACTATGGTGGCAGTAACATTAGACTCTTCAGCTGCCATTTGCCATTTGCTTTTTAACTGTCTCCATATTTTCAGTTTTCTTTAGTGTTTACACAAAATATTCCACTTTTGTTCTATCCTTTACTCCCCCTGCTACAATTGTATAGGAATGCCTCTCAGCATAATAAAATTTTAGGGCATGGAATAATTAATTTTTTCTTAGTTACGTATCTTTAGTTTTGTGTCCTAATATATTTATTTAACTAGCAATCGCACCTTAGTCTGCAATGGGTATGCCGAGGATATCTTTGATATTATATTTAAGTTAGTTTTGGACCTTGAACAATATATGCAATTAACAAGAAATGTTCCTTGTTTTGTATGAATTATTTTTGAAAACTCTTTTGAATTGGAAGTAAGTGTTGCGAATAAGGGAAATTATTGTATTGTAAAATTTGTACCTCTAGAGTATGAAAATGAGATATAATTAGAAAGTAAAAAATTGTACAACTTTTAGTATATGCTTGATTGTTTAACATTGATTATTGAATATTTGTAGATTTAGTAATTAATATTTTTTTAAAGGAACTATTTGTTGAATTGTTTGTAAGTTGAAAAAGTCCAGTTTTAATGTATAAATTATAAAGATACAAAAACAAGTGATTTTTTGAAAAAACCTGGAGATTTTTTCACATGTAGTAATAATAGAATAGTATTACAAATAAGTGTTCAATTATCCTTTTGTATAATTTGTACCTGTAGACTATGGAAAAGAGATAATTAGAATTTGAATATTGTAGAACTTTTGTTACACATGCTTGTGTGTTTAACATTGATTATCAAATATTTGTAGATTTAATAATTGAAACAAAATTAAAGGAAGTATATGTTGAATAGTTTGCAAGTTTAAAAAGTATGGTTTTAATGTATACATTTTAAAGTTACGGAAACAAGTGCTTGAGTGAACAAACCTGGAGATCTTTTAAGTTGTGTTTGTAGAACTAGTATTTGATAATGCTAGCAATCGCTTCTCCTCTCATTTTCGATGAGCAACATATGGGTTGGTTTGAATGTGTGAATATATTTCAAATGTGAAGGTGGCATGTATGCAGAAGCTTGCAAGTTCACGAACTCTTCAGATAGTTGTGAATGTCAATCCTTGACTATCAATGTTGCCGATGTTGATTATTGCTCGTTGGAGTGTGAGCCCCTATGATTTATGTATAGTTAATTCCCATGCCATTTTAGTGGTATTTGACAGTGAAGACCATGACTTATAAGGGTTATAGGAATATTTTTTGGTTTATTTTGATCCCACATTGGTCCTCTGTAATTTTTGAAGTGAACAACAACAAATAATGGAAGTTGAGGTGGTCTTTCTCCATCCTATATACAATTGCTTTGAATTTTCCAAGTGCACCATTTACAAGCCTTGTTTCCACCCACAAATGTAACATAACATAACCTTTTGGCCAATACATAGGAGTATGTTAGATTCAAGTTGTTCTTTTTTTGGATTTGAGCATGTTGATCCCCTAAGTTACTCTACTATGGATAATGCTACTATCATTGCTGAAGATAACAACATACATTTATTATGTGAAGGCACCATTTCATTCATTGAAAATAGATGTATGGAGGATGAGCAATGATATTTCTCTTTAGTTGTGAGTGAGGAGCTTGATCGTGACATTAGAGGTTGCCAATCTGCAATTGTAGGCTCCACATTTCATAAATTTGAGAGAAGGGCAAGAAAACTAATTTATGTCGGATCATCTCCAATTTGAGGAAATATTTTGTTCAAAGTTATAACTACTGTGAAATAATGCCATAGTATTTCCCCATAATAAGTTGAAGTATTCATAGGGATATCTTTGACTAGTGGTAGCTGCCCTAAGTTACTGAATAGCATGATTGACCATCCTCCAAATGTATCGAATGAAGTACATGCTCTCTTGGATTGTTGCTAGTGTTTATCCTTGTAAGGGGGCCATTTCTTTTATTGATATTCTCAGGGCAGAATGAATTGTTAGTGCTTGTATGTTGAATGTTGTGATACCTATTGGTGCAAGAAGTAGTATTGGTGATTGGCCTATTGGTGTTATGCTCATCAATGCAATCTTTATTTTTTAATCAAGTGAGACTTTCTAGTTCCATCTATTCCTTGAACAATTATCTTAAGTGGCGGCTACAAAGTAGTGGCTTGTAGGTGTGAAACAACTATATCATAAGCTTTTTTTTATCTCCATAGATAGGTGAAGTTGGGTGTTTTGATTGAGATCATAGGGAGCTTGAAATGTTGGCCAATTTAAGTTTATGAAAGTAGTAGCTATTATTTCTTCTTGCAGATTTACATGAGCCTCTCCCCAATCATGGTTGAGGTTAATTCCACATCGACCAAGCATGTCAATTTCATCAATATGCATAGGGAGGCCTAAATATAGACTTGATAAGATTTTCCATTCATCAGGTATATCTTCATGCATGCGGTCCTCTTGGATAGGTGGACTTCCAGTATTAGTTTCTTCATCTAGTTAGAGAGGTGTATGTCGCACATGCCATGGTTGGTAGTAGCAAGAGAAAGTTGCCCATTTTTCCATAACTTGGTCATTTGATGTACCAATATCATTCAGAATGTTGCAAAATGGATGGTATAGTAGTAGTTCAATCTAACTAGATGCTTGGAAATCTTTGTCATCTTTTGTTGGGATGCTTCTAAATCATGGAGATACTCAAACAATAGCTGGTGTGGATTGTTCTTTCCATTGGTTGTGCTTGCAAGATGCTTTGAAGGTCCACTTTTGAGTGACTAGAATAAGTGACACTATTTCTAGATGTGTAGGTCATTCCATATAAGCATCTATATAACTTGGGGATGTGGTTGTGGATGTGGGTGAGATTGAAACATGTTGAAAGTTTTTTCGGTTTATATTTAAAGAAACAAATGTCCTTCTACATATGGATAGTGGTAATTTTAATAGAAGGTGGCAAGTCTCTTGAGCACCAATGTCTCAATCTACAAGAGTATCAGTAAGCATTTTTCAAAAGGCAATTGGGGCAGGTTTGTCAGGCTTAAAATTGGTTGAAATGTGAGATAGCATAGCATGGTATGTTTCAAATTTTGGTTCGGCTTTTGCTGCATATTTTGCAATATATTTTAGAACTGCATTTATTGAGAGAACATGTTGGCAATCTACCTTGGCCATCCAAATAGAGAGTATATATGGGTTGTGAAGATTCAAGCAGTCATCATTTCTTGTAGGATTATGTTTAGGTTGGCCATTATCATCATTGGAGAAGATTAATTTCTCTTGCATCTTCCAAGGGGCTTTATAATGACAAACAAGAGATGTCCCCTTTTTCCTGAGACAAGTTTGTAGGGTGCACTTTGTGTGGCACTGTACATGGTTTTCCGATTCATTGTAGTTAGTGGAAGGGTCTATTGTCATTATCATTATTGTGACCATCAAGCAAGGATCATCAAGAGAAGATCTGTGAATCATTATGTTTCTCAATTCAATGGTTTTTGGGTTCCATGCAGAGACATATCTATCAATGTAGTCAAGTGCAATTTTCACTAATTGAATGTTATTCCATTATAATTTTTCAAAGTCAGGTGCTTCATGGAGCCAAATGAAACCATGGATATGTGCAGATCCTCTATGTTGCCACTCATACCTACAAAAGGAATTTTTAGTGAGTAATATAAGTATCAAGTGTTGTAGTACAAGATTACAATAGTTTAAGAATTATAACTATACCAATACTCTTTTGTACCAAGGAGTTTTTCCAGGACCTCTTCACAAAATATTGTAAATCTGTGGTGCATGTATACTGCAGTAAGGTGTGGGTTTTGAACTATATTTTGTATCCTCCATCTAGAAGTTTCATATGGATTTGTAGGTGCATTGGATGGCATGATACTATGCAAGTCTGGCCATTTTGTATTTGTTGCACTGAGGGTGAAGAATAGTGTTGGGCAACCAACCTAAATAACTATGTTTGAGAGCTCTCCTCTACGCTAGTTCCAGAATGGGTGTGTGCCATGAATTGATGAGGTAAACCACATGAGTTGGTCAGGAAGCTTGTCATCAAGAAAGTTGTTTAGTCTCCAACATAAATCAAAAATTGTTGTTGGTAGAGAATCATCTAGTTGTCTTTGCACAAAAATAGGGGATGTGGCTTGACTTCAATGACACATCAATAGTTTTAGTATAAAGTATCTAAATCATGGGTGTTGCCCAAATCTATTGTCATGGTATCATAGAAGATGCATAGCATATTCCTGTAACTTAACTTCTTTGATGCGTTGATGTTTGAATATGGCACTTCCTTTTGGAAACAAAGTGAGAAATGCCATTGCAAACAATCCTTCAGTGGTGTATTCATTTATGGGGGATGGAGAAATGGGTGGCCAATTTAGAGTAGGAGTTGGTCATCCTTTCCCTAGTTGTAGTAAAGAGCGCACCTCTTTAACTTCTCTAAGTGTGGGTGGAATATTTGCCACAAATGAAGATTGTGATTCCATGTTCTCTTGTAGTGCATTATCCTTTATAATATATGATTCTGCGAACTCTAAATTTCTTCAATTAGTGTTTGAATTTGTTGCATATAGAGGGTCTGATACGTCAGTAGAGGCAATGGGTAAATATGTTAAAGCAATTTCATCTAACTTTACATATTTATAGTCTGGGTCATTGATTATCTTATATTTCAATGCTTCATGAACATGATTTCTACTAACACTAAAGTTATATTTTTCTTGCCCAATTATTCCCTTGTTTACTATTATTATATCCAATTCATGTATAAGCCTTGGCAAGTAGGATGCAATTGTAGTAATATCTTGAGGAAAACAAATAGTATGGCCACTATATTTGTGTTGCCCTCCCCTAGCATAAGTAACTTGAAGTAATGGGCTAACCCTTGCAATAAACATCTCCTCAATTTGAGATAGTCTTTGCAAATAGATAGGTTGCTGATCAGGATCCATATTGTTCCATTTTGAGAATCGATGACCATTATTTTCTAATGTGCATCTATAAAAAGTAGTTATTCCATAACATTTCTTAATTTTGATGCCTGGATATCTTTTCATACAAGCCAAACATGTTAACATGTTTGAGAGGCTATCCAAATTTGAACAAAATTTATTACTCGCAATGTAATAATTTTGAGAGAAAGGTGATGGAGGTTGCATTTGGGCAAAAAGGTTGGGGTCAATTATCTGTTGTAATTGAGGTGGATGTGATGGTAGATGGAAAGGATTATTATATGGAGAGAATGTAGATGTGGAAGATTCATCAAGAAGGATGTGTTGGTTTTATCATCTTCTTTTGTTAATAATATCTTTCCTTGCATGGTACCATATGCATTGCATTTCATTTCGGTGAGCACACTTTTCTTGTATCTTTTCATTATGTTCTTCCATTTGAAGTTCATTTGAGAATTAGGAGAATGTGATCTATCTATAAATGTCGATCATGTAAATAGTATATATATAAAGAATGAAAGAATATGAATTGAAAGCATCTAGGCATTTGCAAGAATTATTTTTTTGTTTTATTTTAAAAAAAAATCTGCATGCATAATTTTAAATAATTTGGTCAACTATTATAAAACAAACTTACAAGATAATACAATGTAGCATATAACTAAAGTAACACAAAATATCTTGATACATAAAATTAGAAAAGAGTCTAAATATTTTCTATGTAATGAATTTAAATAATAATAAGGCTCCTAATAAATAATTCTTATCAATCTACTTCTAGTTTCTCTTGAACTAATGCCAAATCCTTTGCAAAATTATAAAAAGATAAACTAACTATTTCTTCCACTTGAAGTAATGTTATGTTTATCTTAAGATGGTTCTTACAAATCATAATCTTATCAATGACAAATTTTACAAGAGAGCTAATGTTTTCTCCTAAAATTTACTTTAATTAAAATTAGTATTTAAATTTTCTAACAAAGTGATCATAGGATAGGTTTGTTGAAAATTCTTTTTCTTAATAAAGTTAATAATCCTATAAATGAGACATTGAATTCTAACTTTATTCAATTTACATACATATGCAAACATAATTTGAAAGGACATATGTGCCCAACTATTATATATAAGCTTAGGACATAACAAGTTATGGAAATAGAACTTTGTATATAACAAAAAGTAATAAATTCTTTGAGGTACAAATTAATATATGACTATAGTTCCACATGTACTAAGATTTAAATGCTATCAAGCTAAAGTAACTTAAAAACTGTAATAATGATGCTTTGTGTTTCCTGCCCACCAAATGGGATCATTTTGATTTTGAGATCAAGTAGAAGATGAGAATTGATTACATTGTCTAAGATTTGTTTAGCACCATTAGGCTTTGCTAGTAGAAGTTTAAAATATTCAGCGTCAACACCCAACAAAAGCATTTGCTAGTCCTTCAAATGCAGTAACTTTAATGAGTTCACCTGTTTCATCTTGCAAGTCATTTTTAACATATAGCAAAAATCACATTCAGAGAGATCAATAGAACACTTTGGGCATCAAAATGTATTAGTGAAGTTTGGATTACTTTTTTCTTGCATTTTTTATTGTCCACAATATGAGGACAAGAAAGGTAGTATAAGTTGACCACATAGAGTTTTGAGATAGTGGTCTTTACATACACATTCTCCTCCTCAGAAATGCTTCTATTTTTTATAGAAGAAATAGCTTGTGGATTTTTAAAGTTGTGGGAGGAAAGGTGTCTCTTTGAAAATGAAAGGGAAGGATGGTCAATGAGGAAAAAATAATATTGCGTGATGAGGAAAATAAGATTAATTAAAATTTGTGAATTCAATATCCATCCACTAAAAGATTTTATTTATTTTTTAATTTTTTTAATAAAATTCTTAGACAAAATTATAATATTATTTTAAACATGAATACTCTGCTTTTCTTAAAAAAAATCTTTCTCAATCCCAACTGGCCAATGAGGAAAAAAGAATGTTGAGTGACAAGGAAAATAGGAATAATTAAGTTTAATCTTGTTTTATAAAATGATAAATAGTGAGGGAAAAAAAGTGGAATGAAAGCAGTCAAAATCAAACTATTATAATTTACTATGATTTATTTCTATTTTTCACTTAAATCTCTATCCACTACTAAAAATTTAATTAATTAATTAATTTGTTTATGATAAAATACTCTCACAAAATTATAATAATAAGTCGACAATGAGGAAAAAAGAATGTTGAGTAACGAAGAAAATAAGAATAATTAAAATTTGTGAATTCAATATCGACCCACTACTAAAACTTTTATTTATTTATTTCATAAAATACTCTCACAAAATTATAATATTATTTTAATAATGGATACTCTACTTTGCTTACAACAAAAAATCTTTTTCATCCCAACTGCCCAATGATGAAAAACTTTTTATTTACTTTTTTTTTTTTCATACTTACTCTCAAAAAATTATAATATTATTTTAAAAATGGATACTCTACTTTTCTTACAAGAAAAATCCTTCTCAATCCCACTTGGCCAATGAGGAAAAAAGAATGTAATTAGTGAATTCAATATCGATCAAGTAGTAAAACTTTTATTTATTTATTTATTTTTTCATAAAATACTCTCACAAAATTATAATATTATTTTAAAAATTGATACTCTGCTTTGATTACAAATAAAATCTTTCTCAATCCCAACTAGCCAATGAGGAAAAAGGAATGTTGAGTGACGAGGAAAATAGAATTAATTTAAATTTGTGAATTCAATATCTATGGTCATGACAAGTTTAATTGTCTTGCATCAATTTTCAGAAGATGTAAATCGTTGATCTTTAGAGTTAACTCAATTAATTCAAATAGGGTATGCCTTCGGCATAATTATGAAATATATATATTTTTGGTTTAAACATAGACTTGAATTAAGTTTATGCTTATTTATATATCTACTTAATTTCAACTTATTTGGTTTATTAGTGTCTTTGTTATAACTCTCATAGTTCTCATGTGTAACCTAATCTTATTGCTCCTTCGTCAAATCAATGTATATAGATAGGTGGCATCTCTGGGTTAGGTGGTTGCTCTTATGGCCATTGTATTGATCACTTTAATTGAAAATTTAAAATCAGATGATTAGCTGATTGGTACCATCTTTCACTTTGGTCCTAGCCAAATGTTGCACAAATATTCACTATTGTGTTATGTCCATGAGTAAAAAATTTATTTAATGCATTCACTCTCATCATCAAACAAAATCCATCAACCATCCAAGAATTCAATACAATTCATGAGCCCAAGTATCTCTCAATTCAAGGACATTCAAGAATAATCCTCATATAATATTCATGCAAAGTATTTTTTACATTTATAAATTTTAATCAACACTCATAAACAATCAAGCTTGTTTATAGAGTTTCAATAGATAATCATAAATAGATAAATAAAATTCCCATAACTTTTAATTCCGCCTAGAACCTTTTCCCCTCCTTTCAATAGGAATAAAAATACAATTTGAAATTTTAAAATAGTAACATTAAATATTACCATTGACAATAAGAATAATAGACTAAAAATAATATTTTTAAAACTCACTACAACTACAAGGATATTTAATTTTCTTATGTTTAGAAAGTACAAAATCATGATCCCCATTCACAAACTTTAGATGAGATTTTCATAAAGAACCAAAGGGATTTCATCATCCAATCCTTTGAAGTCAAAGTGTTTTTCCCTCATATTTGTTGCAAATCCAAGTGTTTCTATCTTTAGACTTATTTATTTAAACATAAGATTGCTTCACCTTATGTAATAGAGATATATATGCTCCAATATCTTAAGTCCTTCCCATATAGAATCTCCACTTGTATGATTCTTCCATTGAATTAAATATTCTATGATATCCTTTCTTTTTAGTTTCTTCACGCTATTAGATCAAGTAGTTACTTTATTAACAAATTCCTCATCAATAAAACATGGTGCTTCATATCAATATAGGGATTTGAATAGAGATATACCAATGTATATGTTCTAGTATAGTAGTACTCTCATAGATGCAACCCTTTAACTAATTAAAAATATCAGTTCGAAGAATTCTTCGCGAAGTACTCCTCAACACACTTCTTAATCACTGATATTGATCCATCCTTTCAAGCCTGATAGCTCACTCTTCAAATATGATCTATACATAATAAAGTAAAATAATTATTGGAAGGGAATAACTATATATATATTATACATATCAACAACTATATTCTTAGGTAGTCTATGTAGCTTAAAGAATATTATAAAAAATTGTCACTCAAGGATCTTTCAAACTTGGTTGAATAGTTAAGAAATATGCATTCTTTGTCGTGTTATTTATAATTATATAAGTGAATTTTTCAACATGTACCTTATGGATGCAGATGATGAAATCTATAAATATATTGGTTTACTTTTTATTCAAAATTTGGAGTAGTTCTTATAATTATATAGGAAAATGTAATGCCCCGCCAGGAAACCCCGAAGGGATTAAGCCATAACACAAGAATAGAGTGCAAAATTTTTATTTTTTTTAAAGTTACAACACATAAGATGCAACAAGATAGCAAAGATTCAGATTGCATAGCGGAAGACTTCAACTAACACCTAAAGAGTTTCCCAACGAGATTACTTAAATCTCACAATTCACCTAACTCACACAATTAATCCAATAAGCTAACTATCTTAATAATGAGATAATTCTTAATCAGGATAATTCCTTTCCATAGAGGGAAATATAATTCACAAGCGAAGATTCATCATTAAGATCCATTCATAATCTTCATTCAAGCTTTTCGATTAAAATTACTAACCATACGTCTAACATTCCAATACACTAGGATAACATCATAACATAAGAGATCTTTCCAAGCATATTTAAATTCCTTAACAACAACTGAGCATAATTCATTACTCTAAGTTACATTCTTTCATATTCCAACTTATTGCATTTCAAAAGACGATTACATACATGCATCTACGATAATCTCATCTAAACCACTTACGCATTCGATCAACATGGCATTCAAGAAAGAACTGAATATAATCATTTATAGTTAATTCCCATTATCCACTTAGCCATTCTAACATAAGCTAATCATACATGATAAAACTGAATAAAGGAAACATAAGAGAATACATCACATAACACCATAATGATCTCGGAGTTCACCCCTAAAGGGCTACATCTCCGAGTCTGCGCAATTGCAAGACCCCTCTGATAATTAATAAAGTTAAGAGTACAAGAGGTTACACCATTATGATCTAGCCATCAAGGAGAAATATAAACAATATACAAACAACCACATCGGTCCATTAATACATAAACGATCCTTAAAAAGAACAGGATCTAGCTGAACATAATCAAAGCTACTACAAGAGGTCCATGAGAGCATCCATAAAACTGAGCCATCACCACCCAAGGTCTAACATGAAACCGACACTCACAAGGGCAGAGACAAAAGGATGACCCACAAAGGTACTCCTAACAGGACAAAACGACAACACACTAGCGAACGTAGGGACAAGTGTCATCACACAACCTGGTATGGATACCATGGCAAGTCTTCATAGGTCCCGGTCCCATACACTAGGTCACCCTAGCAACCTAATCCGAGCTTCTGGCCCATCCAAGCCTCATGTGGACCCACACATCCTCTCGCGAAGACAAGGAAGATGGTTTGCCATTTCAGGCCTTCTCACAGCATGTCGAATCTATGATAGCACTCGTCCCATGTGTGAGGCACATTATCTTATTTAGAGATTACATTCTAATCTATTTAGGTTATCACTTATTAGACTCACTTTCGACGGGTTACCCGGCAGCCACTTTGGGCGCGGCCCCCAATCGAAAGCCACTTTCCCATACGACACTAGACTATACTCGGACGAACTCAAAACCAAGGAATACACACGGTCAGACGAACGGAGTTCAAGAAGGAGAACAATCATCTGGTCAAAACATGACTCGTAGATGAACACTTACTGACGGTACTCTAACTAGAGACCTGACAAACTAAGGTCAACCATGAATCATCATTCGACTCACACAAAGAGGATATGACCAACTATGACCACATCACAATACAACAGTCAACTCGGAATCAAGGACTGAAACAGGTACCCCAAGTCAATCCATACGACAGGGTCCTATTAAACAAAGCAAAACATGCCATTCCTAATTAAAGGCGAATACAGAAATTAAACTCGCAAGGCAATAATCAGAAAAGACAATATTTCCTCAAATTGATTTAATCATTACAAAGTCGATCAAGTTTTCTACAAGATCTAAATCAGATTACAATTATCTACCTCAACTGGGGATAAGTTGCTCTTGGTTTTCTAACTCCTAAGGTTCAAAGCATCGAACAGGCAAATTAAGCCATAATGAGTTTTTAACCGAATCATATTAATAAATCTCAGACAACCATTAATCAACTAAAATAAGATATTTAATCTCCAATCCAAAACGTCATTAACATACTGGTCTAAAATCAATCTCTACAGATTCATAATTTCAATTCCAGTTACATAATATGGATTACGGAAATAAAAATGTAGAAAGAGAATCTAAATGGAGATAATCATTTCCCAAGCATATCGTTAAATTTCTAATGCCCAATGATAAATATTTCACTACTTTTCAATTACTCAAATGATATGTTCTAAGATAATATTAACAACATCAATAAGTAATTACATCGTATTTCAATGATTTTCCAATAACCTTTTATTCTCTATTATTTTTAAACAATACTACCTCAAATAGCCATCTTCCCTAATCAGCTAGAAGGTAAGATCTAGATTTAATCATCCAAGATCGATCAGAATATAATCGACAATATAAAATTGCAATATTACAGTTGTAGATCTTAATTGAAAAGAGGGCATAAGTCTCGAAATGAAGTTGAATAACAATTAACCTATAAGCTCTATTATAAAATTAATCATTATCGAACTAACATTTGTGATGATTAATGCCTCCTTAATCCAAATTACGAACTAATTAAAACTCAACATTTAAATAACACATATCAAAATGATATTACATAACATATGCATTTTTTTTTTTTTAATGATAAAAAAAATACATAAAAAAAAAACATGTTAAAAACTATGATTTTAAAAAAAAACGCATTAAAAACAATGCATTTAAAAGTGGAGGCAAGGGCGGGCCGTGCCCTAACCCTAACGCCGTCCAACGCCATACCCGCGGGGAAGGCCCATGCGGGCGGCGCCACTGCGGTGCCCGCAGGTCCGCGGTGCCCTGCGGCCACCGCAGTGTGCCGCGGGCAAATCTTTAACACCAGCGAGGGTTGGGTGGGGGGGGGGAAACAGAGAACGAGTGGGGAACGAGGGGAGTGAGGGGAGGAGGAGCGGGTGGAGCTCCGCTCCCCGCCTCCAATCCCCAAACCCACGGCTCGGAACAATAAAAAAAAACGCCTAGCCGAATATTGCTAACTTGGTTTAAAATGCACAGACCGGGTTTGAACAAAAAGCCCAGTTCGATATAATCCATAATATTTTAAACACACAGTTCTCTTTTTTTTTTTTTTTAAAACACATAAAACGATAAACAAAGAAACCCTTCGAATTAATATTTCGATATGCATAAATTCCAGTTCCAATGAAATTTATTTTGGTATCCCATTTTTTTGGTGATTAACATTCTCTCCAAACACAAAGGGGTTTTCCCAACACCCAACAGCAATGAGGAAAAATACACATTTCCATTTCAAACAAAAACTAAAATTGAGAGTTTGATCCTACCTGATCTCGCGTTCCTGGCAAGATCGGCTGAAGAATCCCAATCTCCAGCTGCCCAAATCCTTCCTTCTCCATCCAAAATCCTCCAATTTCATCTCCCAAAATATTTTCCAACCAAAATCCTCCAAAATGTCCATCCTCTCCAAATTTCCCCAAATTGGGTTATATGGAAGAGTTGACCCAAAAAAATTCCATTTTTGGAATAAAAATTCTTATTTACCAATAATTCACAAAATTTAATCCTTTTTTAATAATAACAACAAATTAACTTGCTATTCAAATCAAAAATCGATTTCCTCAATCAATTCAATCTAACCTTTCTGATTTAATAATCCAACAGAATGCAATTAACTCTATTGCAATAAAATATAAAACTTTCTTTTTCAACAGCATATATAAAATGCATTAAATATTCAAAATCAGACATTTAATCGAATTTACTCCCAATTTAAAATAAGCAACCCAATATCAACGAAAATCGCATAACGAAAATCCGATTAATCTAGCCCATTAAACTTCAATGCACAAACGCATATTTAAACAAGATAATTACTAAGGACTGATTAATCAAATTAACCAAACACACCAAGCACGCAAATTGAGAAAGTCAACCAAATAGACGACTCGCAAACCCAAACAAGAAGGGATTACCGACGATGACTGGCGATGCTCACTGGAGCACGACTAAGGTCAACTAGGGTCTTACGACCACCTAATCCAACTCTAAGGATTACAAGAGGTACACTCAAACCTGCAATCCAGGTGAAGACGAACCTCGCACTCCTGCGACATTGTACCTAAAATTTCCTGCAACCAAGATCATACATGGATCCATATATAAAATTTAATGAAAGCGTTAGTCCGATACTAATATCACGAAATAGGAACACTGAATAACTTGCATACAACTAGTGAGAAAATCACATCAATAGCTATGCGTAAAATCAACATCTGACTATAACATAATATTACGATAAACTAATCAAGATTAAACCAAGGTTAGAGATTAATTAGGGCAGGGGTACTACAGAAAACTTGTTCTTCCTTTTTCTTCACATGTGATGCTCTCTCTTATATGATTGATAGCATCTTCCTTGAGGCCATTATAAAAAAACCATTCTCTCATTTTATGTTTTGTAAAGTTGAAAAGTAGGAACTTAGCCAATTCTCTACATGGAAGGGTGGGAATTTACTAAGCTAAATTTTCACTTCAGGAAACTTTACATTCAAAAGAGGGGGATGAATCTAATAAATCCAATCCCAAAGGATGCAAGGACAAAATAGTAAGTATATTGGTCGTGATTGGAATACAATTGACCCTATTCTTCAAGTTGATTAATTGGATTAAGGAAAAGTGATCAAAATGAAGACAAAGTATGCGAAAATAGTGAGCTATAGAATTGGGATTCAATTGTGCACCTGGATCTGAGAATTTTGAGATGATTCAAAGTTTCTCTATGAAATTGGGTAAAAGTTGCAAGGACCATGTGTCTAGACAAGGGTGCCCTCCAATTGATCCTTGACCTTTCCACGTGTCAATTTTTTTTTTTTCTCTGCAAATAAAGCTTAATTCCAGAAGTACTATTGTGTACTTGTTTCCTGCACACTGAAAGAAAGGGGAATGTGTTGTGAGTAGGGTGACTTATTCAATGCCATCACATAAATTTTCTTGGATAAAATTGGAAGTGACTTATTCAATGACATAAGAGACTTCTTCAGAACTGGTAGTCTCCTTAAACAACCAAATGACACCTTTGTTGCTTTGTTTCTGAAGAATGGTAGTGCTGAATCCAGTAAGGATTTTTGACCTATTAGTTTATGTAATACTATTTATAA
Source organism: Cryptomeria japonica (assembly GCF_030272615.1). Lineage (NCBI taxonomy): Eukaryota > Viridiplantae > Streptophyta > Pinopsida > Cupressales > Cupressaceae > Cryptomeria > Cryptomeria japonica. The sequence goes on from NC_081413.1 coordinate 232,021,026, forward strand.
AATTATTTCCAAAACCATAGTCAATAGGTTAAAACCCCTGCTTGATAAAATGATCTCTAAAAATGAAAAAGGTTTTGTGGGAGGAAGACACATTTTCGATGTGGTCATTGTGAACCATGAGCTTGTTTATTCCATGGATAGTAGTAAGAAACCTTAGATGGATTTAAAACTGGATATTTCTAAGGCCTATGATAGTGTGTCCTAGGAATTTATCTTTGAAGTTCTTAAGAGATTTGGGTTCAAACGAAAATTCTTAGACCTAATTGAGAAATGTGTTTGCACCCCTAAGTTCTCAATCCTCCTTAATGGTTGTCCCAAGGGCTACTTTTCCTGTGGAAAGGGCTTCGTCAGGGTGACCCCCTCTCCCCCTATCTTTTCATCATTCTTGCTAAAGTGTTATGGAGAAATATTGAAAAACTTAGATGTTAGGATGTTATAAAAGGCTTTAAAGCTGCCTCTTCTCTAATCCCTACTACTTATCAATAATATGTTGATGATACCATTATCTTTGGTGAACCTTTTATTTATGAGGTAAAGCAATGGAAAAAAACCCTAGATAGATATGCTATCATCTCAAGCCAACATATTAACTTTGTTAAGAGTAAACTATTTTTTCTTAATGTCAAACCCACCCTCCAATTCAAAATATCCTCCATTCTTGGTTGTCAAATTGCCACCCTCCCTACTCCTATCTCAGGTTGCCCCTTGTCTCCAAAAATCCTAATAATTTTTTTTGGAATGGTTTTCTTGAAATATTTCAAAATATGTTAGTTAGCTAGAAAGGAAAATTTCTTATCTTCGTAAGAAAGATACAACTGGTTAAATATTGCCTTCAAAATTTGTCTATTTATTACCTATCTCTATTCAAGATACCTGGGGTGGTTGCTGAAACAATTGAAAGGATCTAAAGGAGTTTCCTATGGTTTGGTATGGAAAAAAAAAATTAGGCTTTCCTTGGTCTCTTGGGATGTTGGTTGCAAACCCTGAAAGTGTGGCAGACTGGGCATAAGAAAGATTAAATCTTTTAATAAAGCTATTATTCCTAAAATTGGTTGGCAATTAAGTGAGGAGAAAAAAGATTGGACTAAAATTTTGAAAGCCAAATACTTATAGAGTAACCAGGAGGATAAATTATTTAACCAAGAAGAGCTTCCCTTTGGTTCTTCTATTTGGAATAGTGTGTTTAAAATCAGACATGATAACAAAAGAAATCGCAGGATGATTATAGGAAATGGTAGAAAGACTCATTTTTGGGAAGACATTTAGTTGCCTTTAAATTCCCTCCCCCATTTGGTGAATATCAAAAAGTTCCTAATTAGACATTGGGGGGGAAAGGTACATGATTTCTTAACTTGGGACAAGGGACACACTTTTTGGACTGATCTAAGTGGTTTTGTCTCATCTAGAATGGAGGTTCAGCCCTCCACTAGAAGGATAATTTTGAAGGAAGATGTTGATCTCACTGCCTTGCTTCCTAACTATTCTCTTTACTCTCCTAATATGAAGGATGAATGGATTTGGAAAGAGAGTGTGTTTGGGAACTTCACTATGAAGTCTACTTACCATTTGCTAGAGGAAAACAATGACAAAAATGTATTATGGAAGGCAATCTGGATTAACGGGCCAATCCCAAAAATCAACTATTTTTGGTGGGTGACTGCTCATGGTCGTATTATTAATATTGATAACCTAAATAAAAAGAGATTTTCTTTGTTCAATAGGTGTGAAATCTATTACAATAAATCATAAAAGCATTGATCACATTATTCTATATTGTAGCTTTTCTTGGGATATTTGGGAAGAAATATTGAAGAAGCTTAATATTAATTAGGTGCAACTCAATTACTTCAAATATTTCCTAGAGGCGTGGCAAGCTTCCCCTTACTCCCACCTGATTGCTAAGAGTATCTGGCATCAAACTCCCCCCCTTCTTGCTTGGAACATCTGGAAAGAATGAGACAATAGGATATTCAGAGAAGAGAAGAGAAACAATAAGATCTTGGCCACCATCATTATTCAATAGATTAAGGAAAATATTAATGTTGAGTCTACTAGTTTCTCTAGAATCCTCTCGTCTCTTTTGGATCTCAAATTAAAATAGTTTTTGGGAATTTGAAAGAACATTTTGAATGTTAATTGGCAAAGAATGGTCCTGAGAAATTCATGTTTATGGAAATATCCTAAAATTGGATGGATTTAGTGTAATTTTGATGGGTGCTCTAAAGGCAACTCTAGGATTGTGGGAGCAGGAGGTTTAATTTGTGATCCTAAAGGCTTCTTGGTTGTTGGGTTTGGTTCTGGTCTAGGGAAAGCTACTAACAACAAGGTGAAAGCTTGGGTGACTTGGATTTCTCTTCAAAGGCTATATCATATCACTAAAAAGAATGTAATTATTGAAGGAGATTCCAAACTAATTATAGACAAATGTAAATGGCAGATTGGATTATTTGAAAACATTAAAATACAACATACCTACAAAGAAGGTAATAGGTCGGCTGACCTCATTGGCAATTAGAATCTTCATATGATGGATGGGAAGATCTTTAAGTTTGAAAATAGTTGTAGATATTTGAAAGAAATCCTTACACAAGAAAGAGGAAATTTTAAAAAGAAAGAAGGAAGTGGGAGTATTGACCTATTTGAATGAGTTTTTTAATGCCCATTTTTTTTGTAATCTTGAATTGCCAGTTGGGCCCACATAGTTGGTGGGCTTATAAGGAGATGACTCAGCACCATTATGAATGGGGTTACATGAATAGTTGGATGGCCTACGTGGATAATGTCTTGGAAAAGAGCTTTCTCGATAAAAGCATGATGCCGACGGATGAGATCTATGCTTGAATTTGGGATGATAAATAATTAATAGAAGGGTTGCAAAATGGACTATTTTTTTCACTTCAGAGAACACGAAAAGGAGTGATGTTTACATTGCCTTTATAGGAAATGATGATCCCAGGTGTCAAACATGTGAGAAAAATCACTTGAGGGTTATCGAAAAAGGTTTTTTAAAGTTCTTCTCTTCCAAAAGAAATAATAGTTGTCATTTTTTCTTCTTTTTGCTCAATCTCTTTCATAGAGTTTGGTATTTCTGTGCTTTTTCCTTTGACAAAATGGGTGGTCCTCTAAAACGCATTGAATCGAGTAATTGTGCAAATTTGAGAGATAACAAAGACCTATAAGAGCTCTTTCAAATGGTGGGGATCACTCATTTCTTCTTGGCAATGAAGGCATACAACAAGGAGCTCTTGACCAGGGATTTGTAATTCCTGGTAGCAGAATGAGGGAGAGAAAGTCGAGAAAAAGAGAATGGGAGACTATAGAGGCTACATGAAGAAATTCCTTGAGAAAGGCGGAAAAAAGGTTCCCTTCCCAAATGGGTATGATTGTTCGACCCTTCCTAAGCCCTTTCCTTTGGTCAACTATCATGTTATGTAGTATTTTACCTTAGAGGGTCATTATCCTTCCATCCATGGCTATCACTTCCTCATTTTCAACCACATTAGACACCATAAGATTAATATGTCATTCTTTTTGTTTTCATACCCTAGTGCCTCTATTCAAAATGGGGCAAATTCACCTTTACATCAGGGTTTAATTTACTTAATGTATAAGTATGACGTTTATCATGCCCCCACCATAAGCTGTATTGCTTCAGCCTTTAGTAGTTAGGGTAGCTGTAAGAAAACCCTAGAAATAATCCCAGTTTCATCTTTGAGAACCCTAAGGAGTTGGCTATCCTCTTGGGTCCTGGTAAAAGCATGTATAAAATTCTTGTTATGACCTTGGAAGAGAATTCCTTTGAGCTGGCCTTGTTGGATTTAACCCTAGACAAAAGGAAAAGTGAAACACCTAAAACACTCTGAGGAAAGCTAAGAGGTCTGGTAGTGAATCTACCAAAAAGAGCTTGACCATTGACTCGGAGATTCATAACTTGGAAGAGGAAGATGTGAAAGGAACAAAGCAAGAAAAATTTGAGAGTAGCCCGGAGGAAAGAAGGTCAACTAGGCTTTGTGACAAAGAGAGGAATCAACCTACCAAGAATGAGACTAATTTGTATGAAATTTATTATATTGAAGATGAGGCTGACTCTCAGGATAATTTTGAGGATGAGGATGTTAATGTGGATGAGGAAAAACAGAATGAAATCCTTGATGAGAACATGGATGAAGAAGAGGAAATTAAAGAAGAAAACAACATATCGGAAAGTGAACATTAGTCCCCTTTCAAAGAGCACAATGGCCCAGTCTCCTCTAAAGATATGGAAATGGGTCCCTGTTCACCTTTGAGGCTAACCTAGGAGGCTAACAACACTTGTTAGGAGCAATTGAATGACATGAAGGAGAAAATTGCAAGGCTAGAAAAGAAATATGATGAACATGATAGTACAATGAAACTTTTGTGTGATGCTTTTAATTCTCTCTGTAATATCACAGATGGGATAATGAAGAATGCAGTCCTAGGTACGGTTTCTGGTAAAGGTAGACCAAATAAAATTAGAAAGAAGAATGGAAAGAAGGGTATAAAAGAGATGACAGAGGAGGACGAAGAAGATCAGAAGGAGACATGGAAGCAGAATGTCAGCAGGCTCGAGTGGGAATGAAATCTAATAAAGAAGTAATGGTCTCTTGGTTTTCTCTATATTGGTCTTTTTGTTATGTTTTGCTTTAGATGGTTACTTGGGGCCTGCGTGCCCAATTTGACAGACTTAATGTTAATTAATTATAGTAAGACTGGCTTGGTTATGGTTGATAAAGATAATGCTGGAAACATCATTAGTAGTATAGCTTATGATAATAGGTATTGTGATACTTCTACTATTAACATTGGGAATGATACTAGCATCCATAGAAATAGTTTCAGGGGTAGGAAAATTTTTGATCATTTTTTATTAGAACTAGTTCCTTTTTGTTAGCTATTTTACAGTTGGTGTTTGGTTTATGATGTAATTCTGCTTCTCTTTTCATTCAGAGCCATCTCCCTGCTTATCTAATAAAAAAAATAGATTAAGACAATAACCTAAGGCATTGTATCCCTTAACAACTAACCTTTGATATTCTTTTCTCCGTTCATTAAGATGGAACTTTCAGTCACAAGGTTTGAACAAGGAACAGATCGTATCTTGCTTCTAAAACTAACCTTTTCCAACACATAATCTTTTGGCATTTCAAAATTTGTTTATTATTTATTCTTGTATAAACTTCTGAACATTATTTTATAACCTTTAGGTTCTTCATGGAATTGGTTGTGCTTGCGTACTAGAAAATTTATGCCGTGCCAACGGGTGGCTGCAGTTTATTCTTTAGTTATGCACGATACGTATTAAATATGTATTCTAATCCGGGAAGACTAAATCAACATTTATTTCGATTACGTGAATGAATAAAAATTTACAAGTGAAAGAAACGGTTGAAAATTTACACCGATCTTCTAAATACAGCCGCACCAACGGGTGGCTGAACATTATTCAATACTGATGCACTATACAATGAATGAATCCAGTTTTATTTGTCTGTCTTGAGAATGGATGAGAACAGGAGAGGAGCAAAAATTGGTTTCAGTGGCTGTCCATACGGTGAGATTCGGAAGCAGGGTCTTCACTATTACGAAAGAGGCGCACATGTGACCAGTTTTGGTCTGATAAAACAGACTTCTTGGAGAGCGGTACGGCCATGGAATATGGTTGCTGAGGCCGCACAGGTGCCCAATCCGTCTCTGATAAAATAGATTTCTTTGGGGGCGGTGGGGGCGAAGGACATGGAATAGTGGTATGGCTGCACCTGGCCGAAACATGCACTATAAACAGAAGGAAGTACACAATAAACAGTACTATCAGTTTCCAACGCATGAAATTATCCATAATTTCTTTCTTGTGTTAAGCGCACAGAAAACACTTTACGTTTCAACTAAATGATCAGTTAGCAGCCGGAAACTGATATGACATCCAGTGCAATACTCTCATCTATATATACAGGGAGCCCCAAATTTAAGAAGCTCCTACGAGGACCTTTGTTCCGTCAAATGATGCATTCAATGTCTTGTGCGTAGTGGAGACGAAAAAAATTACGATCTGCTCCCTATTCAAATTAGAAGCTTTGACTAACTAATTACATCTTAAGAAAGCATGAAAGAAATCTCCCAAAATTAATTCAAGTGCCGAGCTTCCTAATTTAAAAAAGTAAGACCTAGCTTACATATATTTTATTTTAATCAAATATATATATAATACGCTCAGATATCCTTATCGAGGCACCTATTAGAATTCAGGTACATGATGAAAATAGGCGATAACGATATATGAAATTTTAAATATCTATTTAGACTATTTTATATAATATATGTGTTGCAAGATCAAAGCAAATACTAAAATCTAAGATATATTAAACTTTATTTAATGATAATATTAAACTTTATTTAATTGCGAGTATTATGGTTATGGTTAGCATTAGGGTTAAGGTTAGTGTTATGGTTAGGGTTAAGATTTACATAATGGTTCAGGTTAGATTTATGATTAGGGTTAGGGTTATGATAATGTTTAGGGTTTATATCATGGTTAGGGTTAGCATCAATGTTAGGGTTTGGTTTTGGTTTAGGATTATGGTTAGCATTAAGGTTTAGGATTACAGTTAGGATTATGGTTAGGGTTAGGGTTATGGTTACAGTTTAATATTAGGGTTCAATTTATGGTTAAGGTTAGGGTTTAGTGTCTAGGTTACAATTATAACTAAGGGTATGGTTAGGATTAGGATTCAATCTATGGTTATGTTTTGGATTAGGGTTAAGGTTAGTATTATGGTCAGGGTTAAGGTTTACATCACGGTTAGGGTTAGGAATATGATAACAATTAGGGTGTATATCATGGTTAGGGTTAGCATCAAGTTTTGGTTTTCACATAGGATCATGGTTAGTGTTAGGGTTAGTATTGGGGTTAGTCTTAGTGATTATAATTAGGATAAAGTTTAAAGATTATAATTAAAATCAGGATTAGGGTTAGGGTTAGGGTTAAGATTGCATAGAAAGATAGTCTATGATGATAGCTATGAGACTTAGGGTTTGTGTCAGGATTAGGGTTGTTAGGGTTAGGGTCTACATTAGAGGGAGTTATAGTATTATAGATAAAATAATAGTTATAATTGGTTTTAGTTAATGATTATAGTTATTATTGTAGGATAATGCTTGGGGTAAGGGTTCAGGTTCAATTAGAATCAATATTAGGAATAGGGATTGCGTTTAATTAGGATTAGGGTTAGCATTACAACTAAATTTAGGTTACATTTACTGTTATGACTTAGGAAGGGTTAGGATTCAAGGATAAAGCATGTTGTTAGGGTTAAGACTAAGTATTATTGTTAGGGTTAGGGTTAATAATTATAATTAGTGTAAAAGTTATAATTAGGGTCAGGTTTAGGGTTAGTATTGGGGTTAGTCTTAGTGATTATAATTAGGGTAAGTTTTAAAGATTATAAATAATGATTATAATTTAAATTAGGGTTAGGGTTAGGGTTAGGGTTAGAATTAAAATTAGGATTAGGGTTAGGGTTAGGCTTAAGATTGCAATGAAAGATATTATTTTATGATAGCTATAAGAGTTAGGGTTTGTGTTAGGATTAGGGTTGTTAGGGTTAGGGTTAGATATAAAGTTAGGTTTAGGGTCATTATCAGGTTAGGGTTAGGGTCTAGATTAGAGGGTATAATAGTATTATAGATAAAATAATAGTTGTAATTGGTTTTAGTAATGATTAGAGTTATTATTGTAGGATAATGCTTGGGGTAAAGGTTCAGGTTCAATTAGAATTAGTATTAGGCTTAGAGATAGGGTTTAATTAGGATTAAGGTTAGCATTACAACTAAATTAATAGAGCTTTGTTTGAAGGTTAGCATTAGAATTCAATTAGGGTTATGGGTTATGTTAGCATAAAGATTGGGGATAAGGTCAACCATAGGTTGGATTTATAATCGAGGTCACTTTAGGGTTATGGTTGACGTTCAAATTAGGGTTTAAATAGTAATTATGGTTAAGGTTAATTTTAGGGTTAGGATTATGGTCAGGGTTAAGGTTTACTTATAGGGAACATAAGTTTATGGTTAGGATTTAGTGTAAGGGTTACAATTATGTTTAAGGTTTATATTAAAGTTAGGGTTAGAATTAGGGTTATGGTTCAATTACATTAAGGTTAGGGTTATATTGGTATTAATGTTCTATTAGGATTAGGGTTTGGGCTAGGTGAAGGTTAGGAATAGATTACGACAAAATCTCCATTTGAATTAGGGTTACATTTAGGGCAGGATTTTTGTCAGGGTTAGGGTTTAGGAATATGGTTAGGCTAGAGTTAGGATTAGGGTTGGGGTTAGGATTATGATTAGGGTTATGGTTAGGTTTATTATTGAAATCATGTTTGGCATTAAGGTTAGGTTTAGGATGATGGTTAGGCTTAGGCTTAGGCTTAGGGTCATAGATAGGATTATGGTTAGGGTTAGGATTTACATCAAGCTAGGGTCAAGGTTAAGATTAGTTTTTGGGTCAAGGATAGGGTTAGGATTCGAGCTAGGGTCATTGTTAATATCATTGTTTGAGTTAGGTTTAGGCTTAGGGTTAGGGTGAGGATTATGGTTAATGTTAGGGTTTAAGATTAAGGATAGGGTTAGGGTAATGGTTTGAGTTAGGGTTTAGGGTTAGCATTAGGATTATGGGTAGGATTTACTCTTAGGATTAAGGATAGGTTTTGGGTTTTGGTTAGGGTTAGGGTTTAGGGTTATGGTTAAGATTGTAGTTAGTTTTAGGGTTTAAATATAGCTCAAGTTATAGTTTAATTATAATTTTGATTCAAGCATATTGAGGGTTATGGTTACATTTACTTAGGGTTATGGTTAGGCTAGAATTAGGTTTACTATTGTGCTATAATGCTTAGATTCATTTATATTTAGATTAGGAGAATAATAATTATGATTAAGGTTATGGTTAGGGTTTGAGAAGGGTTAGGGATAGAATTATAATTAGGGTTAGGGTTTGGATCATCATTAGGATTAGAATTAGATTCAAGGTTTGGGGTAGGGATAAAACCTTGGTATCAAAGATAGAACCCCCAGTTTAGTGAGTCACATATTTGTAAATTTACAATGTGTTTTAATTAATTTGGAATGGATATAATAATTTAAGAAAATTTAAAACAAAAAATAAATTTAAAATTATAATAAATCTATTAAAATAGATTTTAATTTTTAAACCCCAAAACATGAAATTTTATAAAATAGTATATATATAAGTTATATAAATTTTATGAAATATTCCAAATAAGTTACATGTGCATATCCATGACTAAGATGGTGGTAATTGCATAGATTGAGCTCAAACCTTATAAGAAATTGGTAAGTTCTTATCAATCAAACTTTTCACAAAGAATGAACTTAAAGTCCTAAAATTATGAAAGAATCTAGGTCAACCTTTCTATGTATCCTTGGTACTACACAAGTGGTAAAATTTATGAGCATTATATAATTCATTTGGATCTATTATGAGAGAAAATTTTGAATGCATTGTAAAAATATTAATTAACATTGATTTTCTATTGTTAATATATATGAGATAGACATATTTATCCACAAGAAAATTGACCACCAAGAAAATGTCCAACTTTACAATATTCAAATTAGCAAATTGTATTCATAGATTCAATTGGAACCATTATTAATATGATTTACATTTAATTTATATTAAATATATGAAATAAAATCTTGATAACATAAAATAGATAATAATCTACTTAAAACACCATCACTAATTTGATTTCTACGCTTATCAAAAGAGTAATATTATTTTAGTACCATTTATTTTGTACATTATTAGTATCAATTCAATCCTTCCTTGTCTATAACTCCATCTTTGATGGTCTTTAATTTGAATTCATATAATGTACTTAAAACACATCTGTAAAAGTGAGATAACTATAAATTTAGAAAACATTTAACGCACTTAAATATCAATTTTTTATATGCAAGCTATAATAGTATTCAAATAGGGTTAGTGTTTAAGGATAAAGCATGTTGTGTAGGTTAGGATTATATAATAAAGCTTTATTTTAAGGTCAAAGTTAAGGTTTAATTAGGTTAATCTATATAAGGATTATTATTAGGGTTATGGTTTAATTAATGTAGGATTATGATTATTTTTATGATTATGGTTTATGTTTTTGGTTAGGATTATGGTTAGGATTAGGACTATGGTTATGGAGAGGGATAGGTTTACTTCATGTTTAGTATTAGTGTTAAGGTTAGGGCTAAGGCTAGGGTTTAGGGTTAGAATTTAAAGTTAGGGTTAGGATTATGTTTAGGGCTAGGGTATACATCATTGTTAGGGATAGAGTTAGGGTTAGCAATATGTTTTGCATTATATTTAGGGTTAAGTTTATAGGGTAATGGTTAGGTTTTATCATCGAGGATAATAAATATTCAGAGTTATGGTTATGTTGCAGTTGTTATTATAGGATAATGACTTCATAAAACTTATTATCATTTTATTATTAAATATTTAAAAAATCCTTCACTATTATGTATTTCTGTTATGAAATGGTTTTCATTATTTAAATATTTTTATGAGATTAATACATTTAAATTTTGTTGTAATAAAATAAAGGTATTTTAAAATAGATTAAACTTAGTTTTAATTAAAATAATCTTATTAATACAAATATGAAAATAGTTTAAAATTTCTTTTGATTTAGATTACTTGTTTTATTCTAACACTACTCTTATAAAAATTAAATGATAACCCAATACAACCTTAATGCTATCCCTAATACAACCCTAACCCTAACCATAATTAAACCACAATCTTATTTAAGGGTATAACATTTGAGAAATATAAATTTTATTTTTTCAAAATAGAAACATTATATTTTGATGACTAAAATTATTTATTTAAATATGTGATTTTAATTTTTTAAATTTAGAAAAATTAAATTTTATGTTTACAATTTAGGAACATACAAGTTTGCTTTTATCTTTCTAAATTGATAACTAATATTCTTCCAACATTATCTTAACAAAAAAGTGAAAAACGATATGTTCTATGATTCTATGCAAATATAATTTAGAAACATATTTAGAAAAATTAAATTTTATGTTTACAATTTAGAAACATACAAGCTTGTTTTTATCTGTCTAAATTGATAAATACGATTCTTGCAAAATTATCTTAACAAAAAAGACAAAAACAATATGTTCTATCACTCTATGCAAATATAATTTAGAAAAATAAAAATTCTTTTTGATCTTGAAAAATCACATGTGTGTGTAAATTTGTTTTTTTCAATATAGAAACATTATATTTTGATGACTAAAATTATTTGTTTAAATATGTGATTTTGATTTTTTAAATTTAGAAAAATGAAATTTTATGTTACAATTTAGAAACATACAAGTTTGTTTAGGAGAAAAATGGTATGTTCTATCACTGTATCCGAATATAATTTAGAAACATTATATTTTTATTACTACAACTTAGAAACATAAAAAAAAAATTTGAATCTGAAAACTCACGTGCGTATAAATTTGATTTTTTCAATATAGAAACATTATATTTTGATGACTAAAATTATTTGTTTAAATATGAGATTTTGATTTTTAAAATTTAGAAAAATTAAATTTTATGTTTACAATTTAGAAACATTAAAGTTTGTTTTTATCTTTCTAAATTGATAACTAAGATTCTTGCAACATTATCTTAACAAAAAAGAGAAAAATAGTATGTTCTATCACTCTATGCAAATATAATTTAGAAACATTATATTTTTATTACTACAATTTAGAAACATAAAAAATATTTTTGATTTTGAAAAATCACATGTGTGTATAAATTTGATTTTTTCAATATAGAAACATTATATTTTGGCCACTAAAATTATGTGTTCAAATATGTGATTTTGATTTTTTAAATTTAGAAAAATTAAATTTTATGTTTACAATTTAGAAACATACAAGTTTGTTTTTATCTTTCTAAATTGATAACTAAGATTCTTGCAACATCATGTTAACAAAAAAGAGAAAAAAGGTATGTTCTATCACTCTATGGAAATATAATTTAGAAACATTATATTTTTATTACTACAATTTAGAAACATAAAAAATTCTTTTTGATCTTGGAAAATCACAGGTGTGTATAAATTTGATTTTTACAATTTAGAAACATACATGTTTATTTTTGTCTTTCTAAATTGATAACTAAGATTCTTGCAACATTATGTTAATAGAAAAGAGAAAAATGGTATGTTCTATCACTCTATGTAAATATAATTTAGAAACATTATATTTTTATTACTACAATTTAGAAAGATAAAAATTCTTTTTGATCTGTTTAAAAAATATATATAAATTTTTAAGTATTTGTTTAAGTATGATTTATATTTTTATATTTAAGATTTAAAAACATACAAATTCTTTTTGATCTTTCTAAATTGATGATTAAGATTCTTTCTTTTATTTTTTATCAAAATTTCTTCTATATACTAATATATTATGTAGGCAACAATATCTTAACAAAAAAAAGTCATATGCAAATAAAAATTTATTGATTTTAAATTGACTAACCACTATAATGTACTAACTTTTATACTATTATATAAAACATGAATTTTTTCTTTCAGATTATATTGTGAGGTGAAATCATATAAAGCGGGAGTTTTTTCTTTCCCATACATACCTTATAAAAAGATAGACATAAATCTTGAAAAATTTTGACTAAAAGAAAACACTGAATTTTAGAGATTGTTTCATTCCAATGGATTATTTATCATGAAGATACTATTCCAGCCAAATTTCTCTGTGCAACCAATTGCACTGGAAGTAAACAAGGCATCAAAAAAGTAGAGGGCAAGGATTCAATTATTCACCATCATATTCTCAATAATGTGGGTTTAGCTTTACCTTTGTACTGATGATCACCACAATTTAATGGCAACCCCTCAGCTATCTATATCACAACCTTACCTGGTGAAGATGATTTAGTGCTCCCTTTTTTGCAAGTATACATATTCCAATAGTTCTTTACCTCATTACCTATACCGCTTGGCACTGGACTTGCAATCAACAACCATCTTGCACAAATTTAATTCAAATGTAGAGACTCCAATAGATAGCAAGAACCGTATGAACTTTTCAAATTAGGAAAACTGCACAAATTTAATTCAAATGTAGAGACTCCAATAGATAGCAAGAACCGTATGAACTTTTCAAATTAGGAAAACAAAATGAAACACATTAAATTCTTTGTGCCCAAAATCAAATATGGCATGGCAATACTAAAAATTATTTTTTGATGCAATATTTCAATAAAACAACAATGATTGCAGGCAACCATAATAGAAAAACTTAAAATGGAAATGGATTACTAGTTGCTTCTTCCATATGAACGATTACAAGATAGGAGTCTCCATTTTTGTTTCTCAAAATTCTGTACAAGCATGCAAAAACCATAACACTGGGATTACTGCATCCATTGCATTGTCTGCCTTCACAAATGTCACATTAAACATAAATCAAAACTATATGTTACTGGTTAATAAAATTTTTTTTACCTTAAGCAAACTAAAGAGTACACAATACAGAATAAATAATAATGAAATCAAACTAGAGGAAGAACAAAATACAGAAAATAAAGATAGACAAATGCAATGGTCTCATTTAATGAGATGTATAGCTCATCTTCTAATCTTCCAATACAGTTGCAGTTAAGGAGGACTGCTCTTCCACTATGGTGGTAGTAACGATTGACTATTGTCATTTTCTTTGTAGCTGTCTCCATATTTTCAATTTTCTTTAGTGTTTACACGAAATATTCCACTTTTATTCTATCCTTTACTCCTCCTTTCTTGGTTACGTATCTTTAGTTTTGCATCCTAATATATTTATTTAACTAGCAATCGCACCTTAGTGTGCAATGGGTATGCCGAGGATATCTTTGATATTATATTTAAGTTAGTTTTGGACCTTGAACAATATATGCAATTAACAAGAAATGTTCCTTGTTTTGTACAAATTATTTTTGAACTCTTTTGAATTGGAAGTAACTGATAATACAATGGTGTTGCGAATATAAGGGAAATTATCATATTGTAAAATTTGTAACTTTAGAGTATGAAAACGAGATATAATTAGAAAGTAAAAAATTGTACAACTTTTAGTACATGCTTGATTGTTTAACATTGATTATTGAATATTTGTACATTTAGTAATTAATATTTTTTTAAAGGAACTATTTGTTGAATTGTTTGTAGGTTGAAAAAGTCTAGATTAAATGTAAACATTATAAAGATACAAAAACAAGTGATTTATTGAACAAACCTAGAGATCTTTTCACTTGTAGTAATAATAGAATAGTATTACGAATAAGTGTTCAATTATCCTTTTGTATAATTTGTATCTATAGAGTATGGAAAAGAGATAATTAAAATTTGAATATTGTAGAACTTTTGTTACATGATTGTTTGTTTAACATTGATTATCAAATATTTGTAGATTTAATAATTGAAACAAAATTAAAGGAAGTATATATTGAATAGTTTGCAAGTTTAAAAAGTATTGTTTTAATGTATACATTTTAAAGTTATGGAAACAAGTGCTTGAGTGAACAAACCTAGAGATCTTTTAACTTGTGTTGGTAGAACTAGTATTTGATAATGCTAGCAATTGCCCCTCCTCTTGTTTTCAACGAGAAACATATGGGTTGGTTTGCATGTGTGAATATCTTTCGAATGTGAAGGTGGCATGTATGCAGAAGCTTGTGAGTTCATGAACTCTTGAGATAGCTGTGAATGTCAATCCTTGACGATCAATGTTAGTGATGTCGATTGTTTCTCATTGGAGTGTGAGCCCCTATGATTTATGTATAGTTAATGCCCATGCCATTTTTAGTGGTATTTGACAGAGAACACCATGAATCACAAGGGTTATAGGAACATTTTTTGGTTTATTATGATCCCACATTGGTCCTCTGTATTTTTGAAGTGAACAACAACAAATAATGGAAGTTGAGGTGGTCTTTCTCTATGTCTATATACAATTGCTTTGACTTTTCCAAGTACACCATTTACAAGCCCCGTTTCCACCAACAAATTTGAACATAACATAACCTTTTGGCCAATACATAGGAGTACATTAGATTCAAGTTGTTCTCCTTCTAGATTTGAGCATGTTGATCACCTAAGTTACTCTTCTATGGATAATGCTACTGGCATTGCTGAAGATAACAATATACGTTTATCATGTGAAGACACCATTTCATTCATTCAAAATAGATGTATGGAGGATGAGAAATGAGATTGCTCTTCATTTGTGAG
This sequence comes from Cryptomeria japonica, assembly GCF_030272615.1. Classification (NCBI taxonomy): domain Eukaryota; kingdom Viridiplantae; phylum Streptophyta; class Pinopsida; order Cupressales; family Cupressaceae; genus Cryptomeria; species Cryptomeria japonica. The sequence goes on from NC_081413.1 coordinate 232,036,352, forward strand.
TGAGGAGCTTGATCATGACATTAGAGGTTGCCAATCTGATTGTAGGCTCTGCATTTCATAAATTTGAGAGAAAGGCAGGAAAAATAATTCATGCCGGATCGTCTCCAATTTGAGGAAATATTTTGTTTAAACTATTGTAGTAGCTTTGGGCCAATCAAACTCATTTGTTCTATTATAATATACCGAATGAAGTATACGCTCTCTTGGCGTGTTGCTAGTGTTTGTCCTTGTAAAGGGGGCCATTTCTTTTATTAGTATTCTCAAGGAAAAATGAATTGTTGGTGCTTGTATGTTGAATGATGCGATACCTGTTGGTGCAAGAAGTAGTACTGGTGATTGTCCAATTGATGTTGTGCTCATCAATGCAATGTTTATGCTTTTAATAAAGTGAGACTTTTGAGTTCCATCTGTTCCTTGAACAATTATCTTAAGTGGTGGCTACAAAGTAGTGGCTTGTAGGTGTGAAACAACTATATCATATGCTTTTTTATCTTAATAGACAAGTGAATTTGGGTGTTTTGATTGAGATCACAGGGAGCTTGAAATGTTGGCCGATTTGAGTCTATGAAAGTACTAGCTATTATTTCTTCTTGTGGATTGACATAAGCCTCTCCCCAATCATGGTTGAGGTCAATTCCACATCGACCAAGCATGTCAATTTAATCAATATGCATAGGGGGGCCTAAATATAGTCTTGATAAGATTTTCCATTCACTAGGTATATCTTCTTGCATGCGATCCTCCTGAATAGGTGGACTTCCAGTATTATTTTCTTCATCTGGTTGCAGAGGTGTGCATCACACATGACATGGTTGGTAGTAGCAAGAGAAAGTTGCCCATTTTTCTATAACTTGGTCATTTGATGTACCAATACCATTTAGAATGTTGCCAAATGGATGGTATAGTAGTAGTTCAATCTAACAGAATGCTTGGAAAGCTTTGTCATCTTTTTTTTGGGATGCTTCTGAATCATGGAGATACTCAATCAATAGCTTGTGTGGATCGTTCTTTCCATTGGTTGTTCTTGCAAGATGCTTTGAAGGTCCACTTTTGAGTGACTTGAATAAGTGACAATATTTCTAGATGTGTAGGTCATACCATATAAGCATCTATATAACTTGGGAACGTGGTTGTGGGTGTGGGTGCGATTGAAACACGTTCAAAGAAAGAAATGTCCTACTACATATGGAGAGTGGTAATTTTAATAGAAGGTGGCAAGTCTCTGAGCATCAATGTTGTGATCTACAAGAGTATCAATAAGCGTTTTTCAAAAGGCAATTGGGGCAGGTTTGTCAGGATCAAAATTGGTTGAAATGCGAGATAGCATAGCATGGTATGTTTTAGATTTCAATTTGGCTTTTGATGCATATTTTGTGATATATTTTAGAACTGCATTTATTGAGAGAACATGTTGGCAATCTACCTTGGCCCTCCAAATAGAGAGTATATATGGGTTGTGAAGATTCAAGCGGTCATCATTTCTTGTAAGATTATGTTTAGGTTGGCCATTATCATCATTGGAGAGGATTAATTTCTCTTGCATGTTCCAAGGGGATTTATAACAAAAAACAAGAGATGTCCCCTTTTTCCTGAGATAAGTTTGTAGGGTGCACTTTGTGTGGCATTGTACACAGTTTGCCAATTCATTGTAATCAGTGGAAGAGTTTGTTGTCATTATCATTCTTGTGTCCATCAAGCAAGGATCATCAATAGGAGATATGTGAATCATTATGTTTCTTAATTCAATTTTTTTGGGGTTCCATGCAGAGACATATCTATCAGTATAGTCAACTGGATTTTGTAGTAATTGAAGTTTATTCCATTGTAATTTTTCAAAGTCATGTGCTTCATGGAGCCAAACGAAACCATGGATATGTTCAAATCCTCTATGTTGCCACTCATACCCACAAAAGCAATTTTTAGTGAGTAATATAAGTATCAAGTGTTGTAGTACAAGATTATAATAGTTTAAGAATTATACCTATACCAATACTCTTTTGCACCAAGTTTTTCCAAGACCTCTTCACAAAATTTTGTAAATTTGTGGTGCATGTATACTGTAGTAAGGTGTGGGTTTTAAACTGTATTTTGTATCCTGCATCGAGAAGCTGCATATGGATTTGTAGCTACATTGGATGGCATGATACTATGCAAGTCTGGCCATTTTGTATTTTCTACACTGAGGGTGAAGAATAGTGTTGGGCATCCAATTTGAATAACTATGTGTAAGAGCTCTCCTCTATGCTGGTTCTAGAACAGTTGTGTCCAATGAATTGATGAGGTAAACTACATGAGTTGGTTAGGAACCTTGTCATTGGGCAAGTCATTTAGTCTTTGACGTAAATCTATAATATCTGATTGTGCGAACTCTACATTTCTTGGATTAGTGGTTGAGGTTCTTGCATATAGAAGGTCTGAGATGTCAATAGAGGCAATGGGTAAAGATGTTAATACAATTTCATCTAACTTTACATATTTATAGTCTAGGTCATTGATTATCTTATATTTCAATGCTTCATGAACGTGATTTATACTAACATAAAAGTTATATTTTTCTTGCCCAATGCTTTCCCTGTTTACTATTATTATATCCAATTCATGTATAAGGCTTTGCAAGTAGGATGCAATTGTAGTAATATCTTGAGGAAAACAAATAGTATGGCCACTATATTTGTGTTTCCCTCCCCTAGCATAAGTAACTTGAAGTACTACCCTAACCCTTGCAATCAACATCTACTCAATCTGAGATAATCTTTGCAAATAGATAGGTTGCTAATCAAGATCCATATTGTTCCATTTAGAGAACTGATGACCATTATTTTCTATTGTGTATCTATAACAAGTACTTATTCCATCACATTTCTTAGTTTTGATGCTTGGATATCTTTCCATTGAAGCCAAACATGTTGACATGTTTGAGAGGCTATCCAACTTTGAACAAAATCTATTACTAGCAATGTAATAAGTTTGAGAGAAAGGTGATGGAGGTTACGTTTGGGCAAAAAGGTTGGGCTCAATTATCTGTTGTAATTGAGGTGGATGTGATGGTAGATGGAAAGGATTATTATATGGAGAGAATGTAGATGTGGAAGCTTCATCAAGAAGGATGTGTTGGTTTTCTCATCTTCTTTTGTTAATAATATCTTTCCTTGCATGGTACCGTATGCATTGCATTTCATTTCGGCAAACACACTTTTCTTGCATCTTTTCATTATGTTCTTCCATTTGAAGTTCCTTTGAGAATTAGGAGTATGTGATCTATCTATAAATGATGCTCATGTAAATAGTATATATATAAAGAATGAAAGAATATGAATTGAAAGCATCTAGGTATTTGTAAGAATTATTTTTTTGTTTTATTTTACAAAAAAAGCTACATACATAATTTTAAATAATTCGGTCAACTATTATAACCAAACTAATGAGATAATACAATGTGGCATTTAATTAATGTAACACAAAATATTTTGATACTTAAAACTAGAAAAGAGGCTAAATATTTGCTATGTAACCAATGTAAATAATAATAAGGCTCCTAATAAATAATTCTTATCAATCTACTTCTAGTTTCTCTTGAACTAATGCCAAATCCTTTGCAAAATTATAAAGAGATAAACTAACTATTTCTTCCACTTGAAGTAATGTTATGTTTATCTTAAGATGGTTCTTACAAATCATAATCTTATCAATGTCAAATTTTACAGGAGAGCTAATGTTTTATCTTAAAATTTACTTCAATTAAAATTAGTATTTAAATTTTCTAACAAAGTGATCATAGGATAGGTTTGTTGAAAACTCATTTTCTTAATAAAGTTAACAATGCTATAAATGAGACATTAAATTCTAACATTATTCAATTTACATAGATATGCAAATATAATTTGAAAGGACATAGGTGCCCAACTATTATGTATAAGCTTAGGACATAACAAGTTATGGAAATAAAACTTTGTACATAACTAAAAGTAAGAAATACTTTGAGGTACAGATCAATATATGATTGTAGTTCCACATGTACTAAGATTTAAATGCAATCAAGCTAAAGAAATTTAACAATTGTAATAATTATGCTTTGTGTTTCATGCCCACCAAATGGGATCATTTTGATTTTGAGATCAAGTAGAAACTGACAATTGGTTACATTGTCTAAGATTTGTTTAGCACCATCAGGCTCTGCTAGTAGAAGTTTAAAATCTTCAGTGCCAACACCCAACAAAAGCATTTGCTGGTCCTTCAAATGTAGTAACTTTAATGAGTTCACCTGTTTCATCTTGCAAGTCAATTTTTAACATATAGCAAAAATCACATTCAGAGAGATCAATAGAACACTTTGGGCATCATAATGTATTAAGTGAAATTTGGATTACTTTTTTCTTGCATTTTTTATTGTCTCCAATATGAGGACAAGAAAGGTAGTAAAATTTTTCCACATAGAGTTTTGAGATAGTGGTATTTACACACACATTCTCCTCCTCAGAAATGTTTCTATTTTTTATAGAAGAAATAGCTTGTAGATTTTCAAAGTTGTGGGAGAAAAGGTGGCTCTTTGACAATGAAAGGGAAGGAAGGTTAATGAGGAAAAAATAATATTGAGTGACGAGGAAAATAAGATTAATTAAAATTTGTGAATTCAATATCCATCCACTAGTAAAACTTTTATTTATTTTTTAATTTTTTAAATAAAATTCACTCACAAAATTATAATATTATTTAAAAAATGGATACTCTGATTTAAAAAGACTTTGCTTTCCTTACAAATAAAATATTTATCAATCCCAACTGGCCATGAGGAAAAAGGAATGTTGAGTGACAAGGAAAATAGGATTAATTTAAATTTGTGAATTCAATATAGATGGTCATGACAAGTTCAATCGTCTTGCATCAATTTTTAGAAGATGTAAATCATTGATCTTCAAAGTTAACTCAATTACTTCAAATAGGGTACGCCTTTGGTGTAATTATGAAATATATATATATATATATATGGTTTAAAAATAGACTTGAATTAAGTTTATGGTTATTTCTATATCTACTTAATTTCAACTTATTTGGTTTATTAGTGTCTTTGTTATAATTCTCATAGTTCTCATGTGTAACCTAATCTTATTTCTCCTTGGTCAAATCAATGTACATAGATAGGTGGTGTCTATGGGTAAGGTGGTTTCTCTTGTGACCATTGTATTGATCATTTTAATTGAAAATTTAAAATTAGATAATTAGTTCATTGGTACCATCTTTCACTTTGGTCCTAGCCAAATTTTGCACAAATATTCACTATTGTGTTATGTCCACAAGTAAAAAAATAATTTACTGCATTCACTCTCATCATTAAATAAAATCCATCAACCATCAAAGAATTCAATAAAATTCATGACCCCAAGTATCTCTCAATACAACGACATTCAAGAATAATCACTAGTGTTCACACATCCTAACACATGTTATAGTAATCCTAATATAATATTCTTGCAAAGTATTTTTTACATTTATAAATTTTAATCAACACTCATAAACAATCAAGCTTGTTTATTGATTTTTAATAGATAATCATAAATAGATAAATAAAATTCCCTTAACTTAATTTTGCTTAGAACGTTTTCCCCTCCTTTCAATAGGAATAAAAATACAACATAAAATTTTAAAATAGTAACATTAAAAATTACCATTGACAATAAGAATAATATACTAAAAATAATATTTTTAAAACTCACAACTACAATGATACTTAATTTTCTTATGTTTAGAAAGTACAAAATCATGATCCCCATTCACAACCTTTAGATGAGATTTTCATATAGAACGAAAGGGATTTCATCATCCAATCCTTTGAAGTCAAAGTGTTTTTTCCTCATATTTGTTGCAAATCAAAGCGTTTCTATCTTTAGACTTATTTATTTAAACATAAGATTGCTTCACCTTATGTAATAGAGATATATATGCTCCATATCTTAAGTCCTTCCCATATGGAATCTCAACTTCTATGGTTCTTCCATTGAATTAAATATTCTATGAAATCCTTTCTTTTTAGTTTATTCACCCTATTAGATCAAGTAGTTACTTTAGTAACAAATTCCTCATCATCCACTGGTGGTATATTAACTAAAGGAAAAATATGCTATCCTTGAGACCTCTCTAGAAATGAGACATCAAAAATATTATAAGTATTATTATGTTTGTTTGAATTTTCATCTATTAAGATACATCACTTATCCTCCTTAAAATATTGTAATATAAATAGAACTTGAGATTGAACTTTCCATGTCCACTTCTTTTTCAGGGAGAAATAAGACTATAATATTAAATATACCATGTCTCCTACCTCAAGATATATCTACATGAAATATTAATCTTTACACTTTTTTTCTTATTCTATTATTTTTTTATGTGTTCTTCAACTGGATTTAATACGTTTTGACTTTTATCAATTTAAAGTCAACTACTACTCATTTTTCACAATCTACAAGTACTAAATCAATAAAACATGGTGCTTCATATCAATATAGGGATTTGAATAGAGATATACCAATGTACATATGATATGTTCCAGTATAGTAGTACTCTCCTAGATGCAACCACTTAACTATTTCAAAATATCATTTTGAAGAATTCTTCACAAAGTACTCCTCAACACACTTCTTAATCATTGATATTGATCCATCCTTTCAAGGCTGATAGCTCACCTTATAAATACGCTCTATACATAATAAAGTAAAATAATGATTGGAAAGGAAGAACTATATATATACTATACATATCAACAACTATATTCTTAGGTAGTCTATGTAGCTTAAAGAATCTTATTAAAAATTGTGACTGAAGGATCTTTGAAACTTGGTTGAATAATTAAAAAATATGCATTCTTTGTCATGTTATTTATAATTACAGAAGTGATTTTTTTAACATGTACCTTATGGATGCAGATGATGAAATCTATAAATATATTGGTTTATTTTTTATTAAAAATTTATAGTAGTTCTTATAATTATATAGAACAACTTGTTCTTCATTTTTCTTCACATGTGATGCTCTCTCTTATATGATTGATAACATCTTCCTTGAGGCCATTATAAAAGAACCATTCTCTCATTTTCTATTTTGTAAAGTTGAAAAGTTGGAACTTAGCCAATTCTCCACATGGAAGGGTGGGAATTTACTAAGCTATATTTTAACTTTAGGAAACTTTACATTCAAAGGAGGGGCATGAATCTACTAAATCCAATCCCAAAGGATGCAAGGAATAAATACTAAGTATATTTGTTGTGATTGGAATGTAATTGACCCTCTTTTTCAAGTTGATTAATTGGATTAAGGAAAAGTGTTGAAAATGAAGACAAAGCAAGCAAAAAATAGTGAGCTATATAATCGGGATTCAATTGTGCACCTAGATCTAAGAAGTTTGAGATGAATCAGAGCAACTCTATGAAATTGGGCAAAAGTTGCAAGGACCATGTGTGTAGATAGGGGTGCCCTCCAATTGATCATTTGACCTTTCCACACATTGGAAACATTTTTTCCATCTCTGTAAATAAAGCATAATTCCAGAAGTACAACTCTGCACTTGTTTTCTGCACACAGAAAGAAAGGGGAATGTGTTGGGACTAGGGGTTTGCGTTTAGGTCAAACCTCGATTTTTGAATTAACTAAGTGGTTCAAATAATGTAAATGAAATGACTAAAACTAGAAAGCCTCCTCTTTGACATGATGTTAAATTGCTTGAAAATGAAATGCTTATACCTCCTTGTGATTTTTTTCTTCCCTCCACATGGAATTATGATTTCATGAAGTAGAATTAATTGAAGAAATATTGAAGAAGCTTAATATTAATTGGGTGCAACTCAATTACTTCAAATATTTCCTAGAGGCTTGGCAGGCTTCCCCTTACTCCCATGCAATTGCTAAGAGTATCTGGCATCAAACTCCCCCCTTCTTGCTTGGAACATCTGGAAAGAATGAGAAAATAGGATATTCAGAGAAGAGAATAGAAAAAATAAGATCTTGGCCACCATCATTATTCAATATATTAAGGAAAATATTAATGTTGAGTCTACTAGTTCCTCTAGACTTCCCCGGTCTCTTCTGGATCTTAGATTAAAATAGGTTTCTGGAATTTGATAGAACTTTTTGAATGTTAATTGGCAAAGAATGATCTTGAGAAATTCATGTTTATGGAAATCTCTTAAAATTGGATGGATTAAGTCTAATTTTGATGGGTTCTCTAAAGGCACCCCTAGGATCTTGGGAGCAGGAGGTTTAATTCGTGATCATAAAGGCTTCTTGGCTGTTAGGTTTGGTTCTTGTCTAGGGAAAGCTACTAACAACAATGCGAAAGCTTGGGTGGCTTGGATGGGTCTTGAAACACTATATGATATCACTAAAAAAAATGTAATTCTTGAAGGAGATTCCAAACTAATTATTGAATATGCCAATTGTGTAATATCTCCTCCTTGGGAGATCAGAAACATAATAGACAAATGTAAATGGCATATTGGATTATTTGAAAACATTAAAAGACAACATACCTATAGAGAAGATAATAGGTTGGATGACCTCAATACCAATCAAAATATTCATATGATGGATGGGAAGATCTTTAAGTTTGAAAATAACTCTAGGGAGTTGAAGAAAATCCTTGGACATGAAAGAGGGAATTTAAAAAAGAAAGCAGGAAGTGGGATTATTGACCTATTTGAATGAGTTTTTTAATGCCCATGTTTTTTGTAATATTGAATTGCCAGTTGAGGCCATAGAGGTGGTGAGCTTACAAGGAGATGACTCAGCACCTTGATGATTGGGGTTACATCAATAGTTGGATGGATGAGATCTATGCTTGGATTGATAATGTCCTAGAAAGGAGATTTCTTGATAAAAGCATGATGGCGATGGATGAGATCTATGCTTGGATTTGGGATGATAAAGTATTTATTAGAAGGATTGCAAAAAGGACTGATTTTTTCACTTCAGAGAATACAAAAATGAGTGATGTTTACACCGCCTTTATAGGAAATGATGATCCCAGGTGTTACACATGCGAGAAAAATCATTTGAGGTTATCGAGAAAGGTTTTTTTAAGTTCTATTACAAAAGAAGTAACAGTTCTCATTTTTGCTGCTTTTTGCTCAGTCGCTTTCATAGAGTTTGGTATTTCTGTTCATTTTCCTTTGACAAAATGGGGGCCCTCTAAAACTCATTGAACTGAGTAACTATGCAGATTTGAGAGATAACAAAGAGCTATGAGAGCTCTTTCAAATGGTGGGCTTCACTCGTTTCTTCTTGGCCATGAAGGGCTACAATAAGGAGCTCTCAGTGAGGGTTTGTAATTCCTAGTAGAATCGGATGGTTACAGTGGGAAGAATTACCTTCATGATGTCACCTGAGTACATAGTAGAGGTGACCTGATTGTAGAATGAAGGAGAGAAAGTTGAGAAAAAGAGCACGAGAGACTACAGAGGCTTCATTAAGAAATTCTTGGGGAAATGCGAAAAACAAGTTGCCTTCCGAAATGGGTTTGATTGTTCGACCCTTCCTAAACCTTTTTCTTTGAACAACTATCATGTTATGTAGTATTTTACCTTAGACGGTCGTTATTCTACCATCCATGTCTATCACTTCCCCATTTCAAAACACATTAGAAAATTGTGCAAATTCACCTTTACATCAAGGTTTAATCTACTCAATGTATAAGTATGTTGGATTTCTAGGTTTACTGAATGACAAAATCTTTTGATTTTTCTAGTTTGTATATGATCTAAAGAGAGAATCACTTCTAGGCTGAAGAGGATCGAATTGCTTGGACCGAAAATAATCAAGACAAATGTCTCCATGCATCTTTGTAGGTTTAAATATGATATGATTAACAATTATAATTTCATCATTATGAAGAAATTTCAAACACTTATGAATAGTAGAAGTGATTGCTTTCATGGAAGAGAGCTAAGGATGTCCCAAATTCACATGGAATAGATCACATGTAGGAATGATAGTAAATTGAACATATAAGCATTTAGTACCATCATTAATAGGAAGTGTTATAGAACTAATAGAAAGACAAGAGAATCCAAAAAAACTATAACTATCACATTAGTATCATCTTTATCACTTGATGCAATTGCAAAGTACAAAGTAATTCTGTAGTTATGACATGAACCATGCAAGAAAATCAATAAGCACTCCTCTAGAGGGTATACCTTTGATTTTTGCATGTATGTATAATGTGCCATCAAGTGCCTAAATGGTATCACTAGTATAAAATGTTATGCACAAATCCTTATGAGGTTCTTCTTGATCTACAAGGTTTACTACATTATTAGATTCAAGGGCCACATCATTGGGAGGGTAAGTAGGATGATTTGTCATAATCACATTAGTGGAATGGGATGGTAAAGGATCAATGAAAATTTGAAGGTTCTAATTAGGATGAGCTATGGATTTTTTTCCTTTATCATTCACACCTGCCATAGATATAGTATTATTATCAATTAATTTTTTAATATCACTTCTCAATGAAAAACACTTCTTAGTATCATGAACAGGATGACAATGATATTGACAAAAATATTTAGCATCAAAGTAAGGTGACGTTGTCTTGGATTGGTTTATTGGTTTGATTCTCAAAATTTTTAACACATTCCTTTGTATTAACTAAGACATTATACTATGCAAAGATTCATTCAAAGGAGTAAACTCTTTTTCTCTTTTAAATAATTTAGACAAATAAGGAACACCTTGTTAGAGTAAAGGAACAGTGAGATTGGGGGTGAACCAATGTTCTACCAAAGATCAAACTCAAAAACTTATTCTTTATCCACTGATTAGTAATGTATAATAGTACAAAACATAAGTAAGCAATAAATTAACCACAGATCCATAACACCAAATTTTTTACATGGAAACCCAAAAAGGGAAAAACCATGATGGGGATGGAACCCACAATATTCATATACTATGGCTAGGAGTACATAAATATTAGATAGATGGGGAATGCACTTGCATTCAAACTCACTACCTAGAGCTCACTGCTCATTTACACTGAGCCAAAAGGCTACAACCTTTAGGGAAGTCTCACCAACTCACAATTTAATTATAATAAGGAAATACAATTAAATAACTCTTATATAGCATCTAACAATTCAAGAATGAGTTTTGGTTAATTACAACACCTCTAACTGTACTCACTCTATAATATGCTCTATTTCTATCTCAATCAACTACTGAATCATAAGGGAATCAAATGTACATGTGAAACTGTGCCCAATCACAAAAAAATGAATCACCAGAATAGTAATACTCCAAAAACCAATCACCAATTCAATATTATATATCTAGTCATATTAAAAATAATCTCCTTAGGGTCAACTATAAAAAATGTAATGTGTAGCTTCAAGTCAGTTTCAATCTCTAACAAAGTATATCACTAGACCAAAACAATTTTCCAAAATGCTTCACCAATGCTAGCCTTATCATTTTCACCTTATCTCTCCCCCTTTGACAACAATGAAAAGATAGGGTGTGAATGAAAATTACCTATACATGTATACACACTAGATGACTAGATCTTTACATACTTGATTACATTTGCATATGTAGGCTTAAGAAATCCAAAATAGGAATTCCAACCTATTAACATTTTTTCTAAAATTGAGACAAAACCGTTAAGAACATAAGCATGGAACTCTATTGCATGCAACTCAGTTGGTATATCCTAAGTCATATTCTGAATACATTCCATCTTATGGAACATCAAGGTGTCTAACCAGGGACCAACTAGGTTCTGAAGTTCACTTTCCCTTCTCTGGATCTTATCCTTCTCCTCCAATTTACCAATTTGTCCAATAAGAGTTAAAATTTGACCTGCAATATTTTTGGTCAAGTTTATTCTGGAATTATATGCCTACGAGATTTGGATTAACTGACTTCTATAAGTATCTATCTGCTTATCTAATGTGGTGGTAAAATTTCTTAAAGTTAGACAAGGCTTATATATCTTACCACATTCCTGTAATGCCTCATCAATCAATATCAGTTCTTTGTCTAGTTGGGTATTATCCCAAGTGTCACACATGTGAGAAAAATCATTTGAGGGTTATCGCTTGAAAGTTTTTTTTTAAGTTCTTCTCTTCAAAAAGAAGTAACAGTTGTCATTTTTGCTGCTTTTTGTTTAGCCACTTTCATAGAGTTTGGTATTTTTGGGCTTTTTCCTTTGACAAAATGGGTGTTCCTCTAAAACCCACTGAACCAAGTAACTGTGTGGATTTGAGAGATAACAAAGAGCTATGAGAGTTCTTTCAAATGGTGGGCTTCACTCCTTTCTTCTTGGAAATGAAGGGCTACAACAAGGAGCTCTCGACCAGGGTTTTGTAATTCCTGGTAGCATGGGTTGGTTATGGTGGGAAGAATTACCTTTATGGTGTCACCTAAGTATGTAGTAGAGGTGACCAAATTGTAGAATAAAGGAGAGAAAGTTGAGAAAGTTGAGAAATTGGGTATGATTGTTTGACCCTTCTTAAGCCTTTTCCTTTGGTAAACTATCATGTTATGTAGTATTTTACCTTAGAGGGTCATTATAATACCGTCCCTGACTATCACTTCCCCATTTCGAACCACACTAGACACCATAAGATAATATGTCATTCTTTTGTTTTCATCCCTCAGTGCCTCTATTCAAAATGGGGCGAATTCGCTTTTACATCAGGGTTTAATTTACTTAGTGTATAAGTATGTCATTTATCATGCCCCCACTGCAAGCTGTATTACTTCGGCCTTTAGTACTTAGGGTAGCTATAAGAAAACCCCTAAAAATAATCTCAGTTTAATCTTTGAGAACCATAAGCAGATGACTATCCTCTCGAGTCCAGGTAAAAGCATGGGTAAAATCCTTTTTATGACCTTACAAAACAATTCCTTTGAGCTGGCCTTATTGGATTCAACCCTAGACAAAAGAAAAATTGAAACACCTAAAACACCTCGAGGAAAGCTAAGAGGTCTAGTAGTGAGTGTATTGAAAAGAGCTTGACCATTGACTTGGAGATTGAAAACTTGGAAGAGGAAGATGTCAAAGGAACAAAGCAAGAAAAAGTTGAGAGTAGCTTGGGGGAAAGAAGGTAAGCTAGGCTTCGTGCCAAAGGGAGGAATCAACCTACAAGACCGAGACTAATTTATATGAAATTTATGATATTGAAGATGAGGCCGACTCTCAGGATAATTCTTAGGATGAGGATGTTAATGTGGATGAGGAGAAATAGACTGCAAGCCCTAATGAGAACATGGATGAAGAAGAGCACAATGGCCCAGTCTCCTCTAAAGATATGGAAATGGTTTCCTGTTCGCGTTTGAGGCCGACCCAGGAGGCTAACAACATTGTTCAGGAGCAATTGAATGACATGAAGGAGAGAACTGCAAGGCTAGAAAAGAAATATGATGAACGTGATAGTAAGATGAAACTTTTGTGTGATGCTTTTAATTCTCTTTGTAATATCACATATTGGATAATGAAGAATGTGATCTTGGGTATGGTTTTTGGTAAAGGTATACCGAATAAAATTATGAAGAGGAAGGGCAAGAAGGGTATAAGAGAGATGATTGAGGAGGATGAAGAAGATCAGAAGGAGACATGGAAGCAGAATGTCGACAGGCTCGAGTGGGAATGGAATCTGATAAAGAAGTAATGGTGTCTTGGTTTTCTCTATTTTGGTCTTTTTGTTATGTTTTTCTTTAGATGGTTACATGGGGCCTGCGTGCCCAATTTGACAGACTTTATGTTAAGTAATTATACTAAGACTAGCTCGGTTATGGTTGATAAAGATAATGCTGGAAACATCATTAGTAGTATAGCTTATGATAATAGGTATTGTGATACTTCTAGTATTAACATTGGCTATGATACTAGCATCCGTAGAAATAGTTTCAAGGGTAGGAAAATTTTTTATCATTTTTTATTAGAACTGGTTCCTTTTGCTAGCTATTTTATGGTTGGTATTTGGTTTATAATGTAATGCTGCTTCTCTTTCTGGTCAGGGCCATCTCCATGCTAATCTAATAAAAAAAAACAGACGAAAACAATAACCTAAAACAAATAGAATATATAATTAATTAATTAATTATTCCCATACCCGAAATGTCATTGTATCCCTTAACAACAAACCTTTGATATTCTTTTCTCCCTTCATTAAGATGGAACTTTCGGTCAAATCTTGTGATTTGAACAAGGAACAGATCGTATCTTGCTTCTAAAATTAACCTTTTCCAGCACATAATGTTTTGGCATTTCAAAATTTGTTCATTATTTATAATGTATAAACTATTGAAGATTATTTTATAGCCTTTAGGTTCTTCGTGGAATTGGTTGTGCTTGCGTATAAGAAAATTTATACCGATCTTCTGTATACTGCCGTGGCAACGGGTTGCTGTAGTGGATGAGAATAGGAGAGGAGCGAAAATTGGTTTCAGTGGCTGTCCATACGGTGAGATTCGGAAGCAGGGTCTTTACCATTACGAAAGAGGCGCACATGTGACCAGTTTTGGTCTGATAAAACAGACTTCTTGGAGAGCGGTACGGGCATTTAATATGGTTGCTGAGGCCGCACAGGTGCCCAATTCGTCTCTGATAAAAGATATTTGTTTGGGGGCGGTGGGGGCGAAGGACATGGAATAGTGTTATGGCTACACCTGGCCAAAACATGCACTATAAACACAAGGAAGTGCACAATAAACAGTACTCTTGGTTTAAAAATAGACTTGAATTAAGTTTATGCTTATTTCTATATCTACTTAATTTCAACTTATTTGGTTTATTAGTGTGTTTGTTATAATTCTCATACTTCTCATGTGTAACCTAATCTTAGTTATCATGTGTAACCTAATCTTAGGTGGTTGCTCTTTTGGCAATTGTATTGACCATTTTAATTGAAATTTTAAAATCAGATGCTTAGCTGATTGGTACCATCTTTCACATTGGTCGTAGCCAAATGTTGCACAAATATTCACTATTATGCTATGTCCATGAGTAAAAAAATTATTTAATTCTTTCACTCTCATCATCAAACAAAATCCATCAACCATCCAAGAATTCAATACAATTCATGATCCCAAGTATCTCTCAATACAAGGACATTCAAGAGTGATCACTAGTGTTCACTCATCCTAACACATGTGTGAGGGTATAATCTTTGTGATTTCATTTGATTTGCATTGTCTTAGGTAATATTCTTATGTTATGGTGGATCTTTGTTGTTGTTAGGCTATGTTTTTTTGGTTGAATAAATTTTAATCAACACTCATAAACAATCAAGCCTATTTATAGATTTTCAATAGATAATCAGAAATAGATAAAGAAAATGCCCATAACTTTTAATTTCACATGGATCCTTTTCCCCTCCTTTCAATAGGAATAAAAATACAACATGAAATTTTAAAATAGTAATATTAAATATTACCATTGACAATAAGAATAATACACTAAAAATGATATTTTTAGATCTCACTACAACTACATTGATACTTAAGTTTCTTATGGCTAGAAAGTACAAAATCATGATCCCCATTCACAAACTTTAGATGAGATTTTCATATAGAATCATAGGGATTTCATCATCCAATCCTTTGAAGTCAAAGTGTTTTTTCCTCATATATGTTGCAAATCCAAGCATTTCTATCTTTAGACTTATTTATTTAAACATAAGATTGCTTCACCTTATGTAATAGAGATATATATGCTTCAATATCTTAAGTCCTTCCCATATAGAATCTCCAATTGTATGGTTCTTCCATTGAATTAAATATTCTATGATATCCTTTCTTTTTAGTTTCTTCGCCCTATTAGATCAAGTAGTTACTTTACTAACAAATTCCTCATCATCCATTGGTGGTAGACTAACTAAAGGCACAATGTGTTATCCTTGAGACCTCTCTAGAAATGAGACATCAAAAATAATATTTTATGTGTTCTTCAACTTAATTTAATATGTTTTGACTTTTATCAATAAAGTCAATTGGTATGAATTTTTCACAATCTATAAGTACTAAATCAATAAAACAAGGTGCTTCATATCAATATAGGGATTTGAATAGAGATATACTAATGTACATATGATATGATCTAGTATAGTAGTACTCTCCTAGATGCAACCACTTAACTAATTAAAAATATCAATTTGAAGAATTATTCACGAAGTACTCCTAAGTAATTCTTAAACATTGATATTGATCCATCCTTTCAAGGCTAAAAGCTCACTCTACAAATACATTGTATACATAATAAATTAAAATAATTATTGGAGAGGAGGAACTATATATAGTATACATATTAACAACTATATCCTTAGATAGTCTATGTAGTTTAAAGAATCTTATAAAAAAATGTCACTCAAAGAGCTTTGAAACTTGGTTGAATAGTTAAGAAATATGCATACTTTGTCATGTTATTTATAATTACATAAGTGAAATTTTTAACATGTACCTTATGGAGGCAGATGATGAAATCTATAAATATATTGGTTTATTTTTTATTCAAAATTTGTAGTATTTCTTATAATTATATAGAAAATCATGTTCTTCATGTTTCTTCACATGTGATGCTCTCTCTTATATGATTGATAACATCTTCCTTGAGGCCATTATAAAAGAACCATTCACTCATTTTATGATTTGTAAAGTTTTTGTTAAGGATAAATGGGTTTTACAAGGACCCAAAACCTAAAGTCTTACAACAGTCGGCCAACAACCAATCTAACAAGAAACAACAACAAAACAGGGGAGCAACCCTGAACAGAAACAAAAAATAAAGACATGCAGACAAACAAGCCAAAGCAAAAAAGCTCTCAGCTAAGCAAGAGCACCAGATCTTTTTTCTTTTGGATGGAAATCCTATTGATTTCCTCAAGCTCCTCCATGATGAATCTAGAGATACCCTTATTGCTTCTTTTTCTCCTGGTTCGAGAATTGGGTCCAGTGGTTTTGTTGTCTCTAGGAGCCATATCATCTCCTCCAAGATCTTTCACTAGGTCACTGTGGAAGGATCTATAATAACTAACCATGTCATTAATCTTTTCAAGCCCCTCAATGCTGTTATGCATGGCTTCTTTACTAATGTCAACAATATTTTTGAGAGTTTTTGAGTCATGATCATGAGTTTTTCTGGCTTCCTAGGTTCAGGGGTAGTAGTGAAAATGTCAATTATTTCTTTAACCCCCATATTGAGGGTGTCAATTTCATGCTCGGCCCACTTCCAGTAGCACTCTTGGCTTCTGGTGGCTTCCATGAAAAAATTCATTAGACTACCATCCTTCCCCTAATTATCTTTCTGGACATTGATAGGGATGTCGAGTTTAATCACTTGGTCTATAATCTTTTTGGCTGTGATCCTTCACTCCAAACTTTTTTCCTTTTTGGTGAGGGGTTCGGCCTTGGAGATCAACTTTCTATTGGTTTTGTATTTACTAGCCACCCATCTGAGGGGATTCTTGATGCCGAGCATCTTAGGAGTTACCATATTTTCCTTTTCATTTGCAAGTTCGTATTTAGGGTCATCAACAAGAAACCCACTATCATCAAGGTCCATCTCCGAATCAGAGACATCTTGGACCTCCATTTGTAGACCAATCTCGTGAAGCGGGGGTAGAATTTCAAGAGATTTACTGTTTTCCATGATAAGGACAATAAGTACCTCATGAAGAACATGGTTGTGATGGTTTTCTAGGTGCTTTTCTAGGCTATTCTCAAGCGACGAGGCAAGATAATAGGGAACAAAGATAATTTTACCATGACAAAAATGATTTAGGATAGTGAAATCGTAGGATAAGATGCTTGCATACCTACCATCTAGGGTGATATACCTCATTATAAACTCTCTCATGTCAGCCCAAGGGGCCATGAGGTCTTTTCTATTATATCCGCCATCAGCCATCTTGGTTACTCTGGAGCACTCCTTGTCTTTGTCGAAGAAACTCGACAAGTCCTCCTCCCTAATTTTTTTATCCCTGTAAAACCTTCTTCTAGTTGTAGAAAAATCAGTGACCGTCACCATAAAAGTCTCATCAATCGGATAATCAGCACCATAAGCCCTGAGACTCCCTCTTTTCTATCCGAGGAGGTTTCTAGACTATTGATTAGGGAAAACCAGATAGAGTCATTTCCCTATCAACTCAGTCATGTCATGATGAAGGATCATTCATCGACGCGTCAATCATCACATGCCAGATCACACAAATTTTTGGGGAATGTATCCCTGCTACTCCACCAGTTGGTTGCCATGTATCCCACTGCCAGATTGGCCAATAGATATTTCGCCTTATTTCCTTCCTAGTATATGTGCGACACTTTGAAATCCATTAGTTCACTAACTATATTTCAGCAATCCTTGATCAAGCTACAAATTGTCCACCTAGGATCCATGCGACCACTCAAGCAATTGAAAGTGTTTATTGAGTCGGACTCCAACCACACTTTAGTAAACTCTTCTCTTTTAGCTATGTGTAGCCCAATATGGGCAGCACTAGCTTCCACATAGTGGTTAGTCTTGGTGCCTAGGGGGAGCATCACCGCAGAAACTAGTTGACCAGAGTGATTCCTAGCCACTCCCCCACACCCAGTCAGCCCAGGATTACCTTTAGCCACCCCATCCACATTGATTTTGATCCAGCCCATAGATGGAGGATGCTATACAACATTTTGTCTGCACTGCTTGGTTTTGTGGACTGGGTTGGCAATGTTCCAATCAATTTTCCACCGATTGATAGTATCCCAATCCTTCTAGAGAGTAGGAATGGGGGAGTCATTCTTTCTACTAGGGCAGACGTGGAGAAAGTTCTCTTTGATAGCATTGTGAATTTCAATAGCCACAAGAAAAGGGTGAGTTTCCAAGTCCTTGAAAACTCTATTTGTAAAGTTGAAAAGTAGGAACTCAGCCATTTGTCCACATGGAAGGGTGGGAATTTATTAAGCTCAATTTTTACTTCAGGAAACTTTACATTCAAAAGAGGGATGAATCTAATAAATCCAATCCCAAAGGATGTAAGGACTAAATAGTAAGTATATTGGTTGGGATTGGAATGCAATTGACCCTCTTTTTCAAGTTGATTAATTGGATTAAGGAGAAGTGTTGAAAATGAAGACAAAGTATGCCAAAATAGGGAGTTATAATATCAAGATTCAATTGTGCACTTGGATAAGTTTGAGATGATTTAGAGCTGCTCTATGAAATTGGGTAAAAGCTGCAAGGACCACGTGGCTAGATAGAGGTGCCCTCCAATTGATCCTTTGACCTTTCCACGCGTCGAAAAACATTTTTTCTCTGTGTGAATAAAGCTTAATTCCATAAGTACAGCTGTGCATTTGTTTCTTGGACAAAAAATGAAAGGGGAATGTGTTGTAAATAGGGGTGACTTATTCAATGCCATCAGAGACTTCTTCAGAACTAGTAGTCTCCTTAAACAACTAAATGTCACCTTTGATGCTTTGATTCCAAAGAATGACAGTGCTGAATGTAGTAAGGATTTTTGGCCTATTAGTTTATGTAATACTATTTATAAAATTATTTCCAAAACCATAGACAATAGGTTAAAACCCTTGCTTGATAAAATGATCTCCAAAAATCAGAAAGGTTTTGTGGAAGGAAGACACATTTTAGATGCGGTCATTGTGGCCCATGAGCTTGTTCATTCCTGATTTGGGTTCAAAGGAAAATTATTAAACTTAATTAAGTAATGTTTTTGCACACCTAAGTTCTCAATCCTCCTTAATGGTTGTCGCAAGGGCTACTTTTCCTATAGCAAAGGGCTTCGTCAGGGTGACCCCCTCTCCCCCTATCTTTTCATCATTCCTTCTAAAGTGTTATGGAGAAATATTGAAAAAGATAGATGTTAGGGTATTATAAAAGGCTTTAAAGATGCCTCTTGTCTAACCCCTACTATGCATTAACAATTTATTGATGATACCATTATCTTTGGTGAATCTATTATTTCTAAGGCAAAGCAATGGAAAAAGACCCTAGATAGATATGCTATCATCTTAAGCCAACATATTAACTTTGTTAAGAGTAAACTATTTTTTTCTTAATATCAAACCCACCCTCCAAATCAAAATATCCTCCATTATTGGTTGTCCAATTGCCACCCTCCCTGACTCCTATCTCAGGTTGCCCCTTGTCTCCAAAAATCCTAATAATTTTTTTTGGAATGGTTTTCTTCAAAGATTTCAAAAGAAGTTAGGTGACTCGAAAGGGAAGCTTCTTATATTGGAAGGAAAGATACAATTGGTTAAATCTTGCCTTCAAATTTTGCCTATTTATTACATATCTTTGTTGAAGATACCTGGGGTGGTTGCTAAAAAAATTTAAAGGATCCAAAGGAGTTTCCCATAGTCTTGTATGGAAGAAAAAGTAGACTCTCCTTGGTCTCCTGGGATGTTGTCTGTAGACCCTGGAAGTGTGGTAGACTGGGCATAAGAAAGATTAAATCTTTTAATGAAGCTCTTATTTCTAAAAATGGTTGGCAATTAACCCAGGAGAAAAAAGATTGGACTAAAATTTTGAAAGCCAAATACTGATAGAGGAACTAGGAGGGCAAATTATTTAACCAAGAAGAGATTCTCTTTGGTTCTTCTATTTGGAATAGTGTGGTTAAAATCACACATGATATCAAAATAAATGGCAGGATGATTAAATGAAATTGTAGAAAGATTGATTTTTGGAAAGACATTTAGTTGCTTGAGCTTTCTTTAAATTCCCTCCCCCATTTGGTGAATATCAAAAAGTTCCTAATTAGACATTGGGTGGGAAAGGTACATGATTTCATAACTTGGGATAGGGGAAACACTTATTGGATTGATCTAAGTGGTTTTTTCTCCTCTAGACTGAAGGTTAAGCCCTCCACTAGAAGGCTAATTTTGAAGGAAGTTGTCAATTGCATTGCCATGCTTCCTAACTATTCTCTTTACACTCTTAATGAGAAGGATGAATGGATTTGGAAAGAGAGTGTGTTTGGGAACTTCAATGTGAAGTCTACTTACCATTTGCTAGAGGAAAACAATGACAAAAATGTATTATGGAATAATCCCAAAAATTAACTATTTTTGGTGGGTGACTGCTCATGGTCGTATTCTTACTACTGATAACTTAAATAAAAGGGGATTTTATTTGGTCAATAGGTGTCAACTCTATTACACTAAGTCAATGAGCTATAGAATCAAGATTCAATTGTGCACCTGGATCTGAGAAGTTCGAGATGATTCAAAGCTGCTCTATGAAATTCGGTAAAAGTTGCAAGGACCATGTGTCTAGACAAGGGTTCAAATAATGTAAATGAAATAATTGAAAGTAGAAATCCTCCTCTTTGACATGATGTTAAATTGCTTGAAAATGAAATGCTTATACCTCCTTGTGATTTTTTTCTTGCCTCCACATGGAATTATGATTTCATGAAGTAGAATTAATTGAAGAAATATTGCAGAAACTTAATATTAATTGGGTGCAACTCAATTATTTCAAATATTTCCTGGAGGTGTGGCAGGCTTCCCCTTACTCCCACCCAATCGCTAAGAGTATTTGGCATGAAAATCCCCCCTTCTTGCTTGGAACATCTCGAAAGAACGAGACAACAAGATATTCAGAGAAGAGAAGAGAAACAATAAGATCTTGGCCACCATCATTATTCAATATATTAAGGAAAATATTAATACTGAGTCTACTAGTTTCTCTAGAGTCCTCCCATCTCTTCTGGATCTCAGATTAAAATAGGTTTCAGAAATTTGACACAACATTTTGAATGTTAATTTGCAAAGAGTGATCCTGAGAAATTCATGTTTATGGAAATCTCCTAAAATTAGATGGATTAAGTCTAATTTTGATGGGTTCTCAAAAGGCACCCCTAGGATCTTGGGAGCAGGAGGTTTAATTCGTGATCATAAAGGCTTCTTGGCTATTAGGTTTGGTTCTTGTCTAGGGAAAGCTACTGACAACAATGTGAAAGCTTGGGCGGCCTGGATGGGTCTTTAGAGACTATATGATATCAGTAAAAAGAATGTAATTCTTGAAGGAGATTGCAAACTAATTATTGACTGCATCAATTGTGTAATCTCTCCTGCTTAGGAGATGAAAGACATAATAGAAAAATATAAATGGTAGATTGGTCTATTTGAAAACATTAAAATACAACATAACTACAGAGAAGGTAATAGGTTGGCTGACCTCATTGGCAATCAGAATCTTCATATGATGGATGGGAAGATCTTTAAGTTTGAAAATAGCTCTAGAGAGGTGAAGGAAATCCTTGCACAAGAAAGAGGAAATTTAAAAAAGAAAGAAGGAAGTGGGAGTATTGATTTGTTTGAATGAGTTTTTTAATGCCTGTGTTTTTTGTAATCTTGAATTGCCAGTTGGGCCCACACAGGTGGTAGGCTTACAAGGAGATGACTTAGCACCATGATGAATTGGGTTACATCAATAGTTGGATGGCCTATGTTGATAATGTCTTGGAAATGAGTTTTCTCAATAAAAAAATGATGGCACCAGATGAGATCTATGCTTGGATTTGGGATGATAAAGTATTTATTAGAAGGGCTGCAAAAAGGACTAATTTTTTCACTTTAGAGAACATAAAAAGGAGTGATGTTTACATCACCTTTATAGGAAATGATGATCCCAAGTGTCACACATGCGAGAAAAATCATTTGAGGGTTATTGGGAAAGGTTTTTTTAAGCTCTTCTCTTCCAAAAGAAGTAATAGTTGTCATTTTTGCTCCTTCATGCTCAGTCATTTTCATAGAGTTTGGTATTTCTGTGCTTTTTCCTTTCACAAAATGTGGGGCCCTTTAAAACGCATTGAACTTAGTAATTGTGCGGATTTGAGAGATAACAAAGAGTTATCAGAGCTCTTTCAAATGGTGGGCTTCACTCCTTTCTTCTTGGCCATGAAGGGCTACAACAAGGAGCTCTCACCCAGGGTTTGTAATTCTTGGCTACATGGGGTGGTTATGGTGGAAACAATTACCTTCACGGTGTTTCCTGAGTACATAGAAGAGGTGACCAAATTGTAGAATGAAGGAGAGAAAGTGGAGAAAAAGAGCATGGGAGACTACTGAGGCTTCATGAAGAAATGCTTTGAGAAAGGCAAAAAAATGGTTAGTTCCAAAATGGGTATGATTGTTGGTCGTGCCCACAAAAGGATATGAAAATCATAGTAAAACCTTTCTTGGGAATTGGGCATTCCAACAGGTGACCAATATCTCTCTCTGTAGACATTCATTTACTTGTCAAACCAGGGGACGTATACTTTAAATAGCGCAGCAAAATATATGCACTAGGAACTCATTTTGGTCAAATCTTAGCAGAAATAAATACTAGAAAGAAATTCTACCTATGCTACAGGAAGGTAATGCAAAGCTCTTTAACTCAACTATGATTTGATTAAAACAAAAACCATGATAACTACAACTGAAACACAAACTATGAACTGGCCTTATGCTACAGGAATTGGCACAGTGATGGATTCCTTGTGCTATAGGAGCAATGTAAAGCTGAGTTTGTATAAAAACTTTAAAGATGAAAGCAAACTGAAGCTTAACAGGAAAGAACAACTAACTAACTAGCTACAGATACCTACTAAGTGGGCCCCCTTAGCAAGCATCTCCTGATTACGTAGATGCTAAACTCAGAACTTCATTGAACTTTATTCATAAAAATAGAATGATATACATTGTTTTGTTGATATGGAAACTAACAACAACAAACTCTGTCTCTGGTTAAACAGATTCTGTCTTTCATTCTCATATTGATTCTTACATGATATCTACTACTTTGATTCTATTTTCTTCTAACTCTCATCTCCTTTCTTCTCGCATAGGAGGAGAACTTTATTTAAAAATGGGAAAGCAACTAACTAACTAAGTAACCCCATTAAAGAAAGATGTGGAAGTAAAATATATCCCCGAATCAAGGAACAAACTTCATAAATGAATTTATGCGTTCAACCCGATCTAGAGAGAATCTAGTACTCCACTCTTTCCAGATTGACTGTCATTAAAATTATTTCCTATGGTTTCGGTCAAAGAGTTTTCACCGGAGCTCCCTCAAAGTCGTGCAGGAAATGGACTTTACTACAAGGCCGAGATCGGCTGTGCTTGACTCGATCGTTCTTCAACAACCTGTGAAACAAAAGGTAATAGGCAACAGAAAAAGGCGTATGGCACATACATGATATCTATTCATTAATCACACATTTTAAATCTACTTCATCATTCAAACACTGTATACGATATACCAGTCATTTTAGGGAGTCAACGGGGCAATAAATGCAATCAAGTCAACACAATGAACTGCAGGAATATAAAAGTATCTTGCTACAGGATATCCCAAAAAGGTTTCAACAAAGTCTGAACATCCATGAAATAACAAAAGTAAAGGCATTTAAAAGTTTATCATAACATCCAAATTATGAGCATATTTTAAGCTCATCACTGCCCCTTACTTAGTCCAATGCTGGTCCTCCAGCATTAACTTTCCTGGTGGTTTCTCTGAAGTTGGTGGTTGCTGCATGACTTTGAAATAGATTTCTAAACTTGTAATAAAATCCTCTGAAATCCCGACATTTTTCATACCTTTGGTCTTCTAATTCATTGTTAAGATTTGTAGCCTGGTGAGGATAAAGTGGCCACATTAGCACAATGGGTTTGAATGTCAGCAGCAACCACAGTTCAAATCTTGTTTGAAGTCCCAATTGAATATATCTGCTGGTTCGTTTGAGAGCTACTGTAAAATTTAGGGGACCATGTAGTTCTGACTTTCTTAACCCAACAGTTAATCTCTCCCATCTTTTCTCACTTCTAGTGTATGCCAATTTCCAAAATGAATATTGTTGTGCCTCGAATTCATCATATACTTGTTTTCTGATATCAAATATTTTCTCTCTTGCTGAAACATTATTAATACCATATGTCAGAGCAAACCAATCTTTCAACATTGCATGGGGGTTTGAACTTTGAGAACATAATGGAACAGGCTCTATTTTCTCAGCTTCCTCATATGTTTCCCACTGCCTACCATAATTCACCTCATTTGCTGCCCATGACATAAATGCTCTCAAATGAATATCACCAATATATAGAAGAGGATTCCATTCTATTTCAAATGGTATTAAAAAGCCATGCAAATAGAATTCACAGAGAGAATTCCTTAACCAGTTAGGGGCTACCTGGTATGCTTCATAGAATTCGTTGGCAGTATGAATTATAAGATCTTGGTTTCTAGAAATTCTCATCAATTGGAACCATAAAAACTATTCTTTAAGGCATAGAGCATAAACTCTGGGTGGTGGCCTACATTCCATAATCTGACCAGTTACTTTTAACATTTCATCCATTTTTGCTTTCAACTCAGCAATTTCCTACTTCTGACTTTCAATTTTGTTTTTCAATTTCTTCTTTTCTATTTCTCATAGACTTTGTTGCATGTCAGTCTGGGCTATGTATCATAAAGTCAGGGTTTGCAATGTAACTGTTTACCAATTAGCTTTAACATATTCCAGAAACTCAATTAAAAACGTTCTCTTATACACAACAATGGCTTTACAAATTGCAGGGTGAAATACAACTTCACTAGGCACATTCAATTATTCAGTCTGTTCTTGTTCTTGCTGCAAGATAAATTCTTTTTGTTTCTGGAGTGGAGAAGTTTGTGCTTCCTCCGAAAATTGCATAGTAGTAGTAGCCAAATCATCAAGATTTGGTAACCCTTGCTCATTATGCCCTGCTTCTTTTGTCTCAACTTGTTCCTCTTCAGGAACGAACGAACTCTGGGCAGCATTCTCGGACACATTCTGAGAAACATTAAATTTGGACTCAACAGACCCTTCTGAAATTACAATCACCTCTGGTTGCGGTGAAGCAAGGGAGGTCTTAGATTGTTTCCTTGCAAAAACCCTTCTTGGCACTGATGCAGCTGCAGAAGGTGTTCTGGTAGCTTTCCTCTTCCTTGTTTGTTCAGAGGGCTTTGCCCTACCAGAGGATGATAGTGAACTAGCAATAGCAACAGGTGTTGCTGCAGGAGAAACAGCTGCAGGGGAAGGTGCTGCAAGAGAAGGGCATTGCCTTTTCTGAGAACGAGGGTCAGATTCTGGGGACCCTTCTACCTTTGTTTTTCTCTTCTCTCTCCTAGTGGCAGACCTAGTTTATACCCTAGCAGAGGATTCAGGTGTGAAAGCTATAGGACCAGGTGCTACAGGGGTAGATGACCCTTGCCCTGTTTTACTGGTAGATGCAATTTCTTTCTTCTTTTTCTGAGGCCGTGGGCTAAGTACCCTAGGAGGTTTATGGAATTTGCAAACTCTTTTGGGCAACAAATTGTTGCCAGGAGAGAGGTGAGACATCCCTCAAAGAGTGCTCAATCAGTAATTTAATAAGGCCATGATGAACGACAGAATTATCTTTCCCCTGTTGAGTTTCATGGGCACTTTGTTCTAAAAATTTTAACAAAAAATTCAGAACATTTATAACTAACCCATGCCTCATATGGCTCAATAATTTAAAATGATGAGAATGCAGATAGGAAAAACGGCCTTCACAGGTCAAATACCTGATTATGTAAGTAGCATACTCTGAATAAGGAGGAGGCAACGATATGTGTTTGCATCCCTACTTGGAGACTTCCAGAGGTCCATCAGTAGGCATTGAAAACTCAGCCCTTGCAGCTGTAGCATCTGAAGAAAAGTTTTCTCCAAAGGCTGGAAGCCTAATTACTTTAGCAATTCTATTTTTGGTTGCAACAACCGTTAGACCCCATACGATGGCTTCCCCTTCAGAAAGTGTTCTCAAAAATTCTCCAACAGCCTCCTCATCAAAATCATTTAAGCTCAAGAAATAATTTAACCACCCACAGAGCCTGAATGCATGGACTGTTTACGGGTTTTGCAATAACATTTCATGAGCTACAGGCTCATGTTGCACCAACTGACCACCCATGTTTGTAGTTTTCCTTTAGCTGAACTCAATTCCTTGCTGAAGATTCAAATTCTTTGTTTCCCTTTCTGCTCTGGTTTTTCTTCTTTCGTGCCATCACATTTCTTTCTTTTTTCCAAAAATGAGCTTTTTGAACAAGCAGTCTTAATCGTAATTAACAATAAAGAAGGACATGCGATCATATTTGGAAGGTACCAGAAAAGTATTAAAGAAAGATTATTTTGCAGTTATGGTAGCGACGAAAAGATAGGTTTTAAAAGATGGATTACCCCTCCCCCTACTTAAAGTACGACATGTGTCCTCACATGTCGTAAAGAATAGGTAGAGTTTCAGGTAATAATTACTAGTACATGCATAGCAGTAAATGAATAGAATGAAATAAATCAAATATGCAATAAGAAAAGATATGGCGTACCTTTGATAATTGCACGTACGTGTGAAGAAAGATGACGGCATCTGCATGAATTGACAAGTGGGAAAGATATCTTAATTAAGGTTGATGTGGATGGATGATGTGGATGGGTGAGGTGGGAAGATGAAATGAATGGATGGAATGGATGGACGAAAGATAAAGAAGTGAAATGGGGGTGATAAATGAGAATGGAGAAAAAGGGGTTTCCTTTTTAAAAAGAAAACCTTTATTATGGGCATGCTTTTTTGAAAATTATGGTAATGCTGCAGGAGAAAGGATAAAGCCTTCGGCCGCAGGAAGAGTAGCGGGAGGAACCTGAACGAACTGTTGCATGAATTCTTCCTTGCAGACTAGTTTGTGGTACAACCGGAGTTGGTGGCCATTCACTAGCAATTTGAAGCGGACTGGGTCTATTGTTACTAGCTATACAGCTCCATTGTCAAACACATTTTCAATTTCATAGGGGCCAAGCCAGTGTGTTGTGAGTTTACCTTGGTTTTCTTGATATCTGGAATCATATAACAGAGCCTAATCTCTAGTAGAAAAATTCCTGGTTTTGATGTGTTGATCATGCCATTTCTTCCTTTGCTATTGGATTGCTTCTATATGCTGCAGGGCGGCTTTTCTCATTTCGTCCAAAGCATTTAGCTATAGGAGATGGTCCTTCTGTGCTTTAGATATGTCTATATTGAGTTCAAGAGCTGTCCTCAAAATTTTGTGTTCAAATTCTATGCGTAACATGGCTATTTTCCCATAAAGCAGCTCAAAAGGTGTAAACCCAGTTGTTGTTTTCCATGTAGTTCTGTAAGCCCAAACTACTTTAGGAAGTCTATTGCTTCAATCTTTTCTATGGATCTGCACTGTCTTTGTGAGGATCACCTCAATTTCTCTGTTTGTTACCTCTGCTTGACCATTAGCTTGAGGGTGATAAGGGTTGGACTTCCTATGTTTGATTTTATAGTCATTCATTAGTGCAGTGATCAGATTCGACGTAAACTGAGCTCCTTGATCGGTTACAAGCTCTCTGGGAACTCCAAATCTTATGAAAATTTGTTCATATAGAAACTCAGCAATTTTGTTATCTCAGGCATGAGTCGTAGCTGTTACCTCAACCCATTTTGTTACATAGTCCGTGCAAACTAGAATGTATGAATTTTCATTTGATGGTGGATCAATTGGCCCTACAAAATCCATCCCCCATTTATCAAAAGGGGTGACTATTATCTGCAGATATAGTGGCATTTCATTGGACTTAGTTGGTCTTCCCATACACTGGCATCTGTCACATTTTCTTGTATAGGCCACAACATCCTTATGTAATGTTGGCCAGCAGTACCCTGTTGTAAGAACTTTCATTGATGTTCTTTTTGCTGCAAAATGTCCTCCACATGGTTCATCATGGCAAGCATGTAATATGTCATAAGTTTCATCTTCTCTTACACATCTTTGCATTACTTGATCAAGTCCAATATAAAACAAACTATTTGCAATCTAGGAAAAGTTAAAAGTTTTCTCTATTAACAATTTCTTTTCTTTTGGAGAAAAGTGGTCTGGTATTCTATTTGCTGCTAGATAATTGGCAATGTCTGCATACCAGGGTATATGTGCAGTGATGGAAAACAAGTGTTCATCTGGGAACCTATTATCAATGATCTCATGTTCAACATGTGCAGCTAATTGAAGTCTTGATAAAAAGTCAGCTACAACATTAGCTCTCCTCGGTTTGTCAATTATGGAAATGTCAAACTCTTGTAACAATAAGAGCCAACGTGCCAACCTACCAGAGATGGTAGGTTTGTTCATCAGATACTTGATTGCTGCATGGTCAGTATGGATGAATATCTGATAACCTGTGACATAATGCCTAAATTTATTCAAAGCATACACTGCTGCAAGCAACTCCTTTTCTGTGATAGTATAGTTGAGCTCAGGACCTTGAAGGTTCTTGCTGATAAAGTAAATAGCATGTTCAACTAAATTTTCTTTTTGATTCAGAACTGCTCCTATGCCAAGGTCAGAAGCATCAGCATGTATGTGAAAAGGCAAATTCCATTTTGGACCTTGAAGAACAGGGGCTTTAGTAAGCAAGTCCTTTAGTTGTAGGAAGGATTTTTCATAGGCCTCTGTCCACTCAAATTGGGAATCCTTTGTTAACAAAGCATAAAGTGGACTGACAATTTTACTAAAGTCTTTTATAAACCTTCTATAATACCCTGCATGACCAAGAAAACTTCTGACATCTTTCTGTTTTAAAGGAGTTTGTAAATTCAGAATTACTTGAATTTTAGCAGGGTCAACCTGAATTCCATTCTTTGAAACACAATGACATAGAACAATACCTTCTTCTATCATTAGAAAACACTTCTCACTATTTAGAGACAAATTTTTCTCTCTACACCTTTTCAATACTTTTTCTAAATTTACCAGTGCTTCTTCAAATGTGACTCCATAGGCAGTGAAATCATCCATGTAAATCTCCATACATTCATGAGATATATCAGCAAAGATACTAATTACTGCTTTCTGAAATGTTGCTGGCGCATTGCATAGGCCAAAAGGAAAGACCGAATAAGCAAATGTTCCCCATGGACAGGTAAAAGTGGTCTTATCTTGATCTTCAGGGGCAATTTTTATCTGATTGTACCCACTGTAACCATCCAAAAAGGAAAAATATCTTTTGCCAGACAGTGAGTCTAGTACTTGATCTACAAAAGGTAGTGGAAAGTGATCTTTTTCAGTGGCACTATTCAATTCTCTGTAATCTACACATACTCTCCATTTTCCACCTTTCATGGGGACAATGACTAATGGAAAAATCCATTGACTGTCAGAGATTGGATAAATAAAACCAGTATCAAGCAACTTTTGAAGCTCACTTTTAACTATTTCTCTAAGTGTTGGATTTACTCTTCTTTGAAGTTGTTTAATTGGTGAACAATTTTCTTTGATATATATCCTATGAGTACAAACTCGAGGAACTATTCCTTGCATGTCCCCATATTCCCATGCAAAAGCTTTATGTTGTTCTTGTAGCATTTTTAATAGGTCAGCCTGTTGAAAGTGTGATAGCTTGTTATTGATATTCAAACAATGACCTTGAGACAATTCTATCCACTTCGTGAGATTACTCATAGAGTCTACAGGTAATGTTTGTACCTCTTATGGAAGCAAATTATGAAAAATCGCTGGAAGTTTAAGCAGTGAACTTTTAGAATCTGGTTGCTACAGGAAACATTGTAAATGAGTACCATTTGGATCAGATGAACTACCCGTATCAGAGTTGTACTGTAGAATTTGAAATAGCAAGGCATCTTCACTCTGAAATTGTGAGAATGGGTCATTTTGAATCATCATTAATTGAGCCAAAGAATTGGCTTCTTTAATTTCCTCCCCCACATCTGGTCAAATAGGTTGGGACAAATCTGGCTGAGGTCTAGCAGGCGGATACAGAGCCAATTTCTTTGTGGACTGCCCATCAGAAATGGTCATATCTCCAGAATGACGTCCTATAAAAGCATCAGTAGTTGCTAACCATAGTCTACCAAAAATAACTAGATACCCTCCTAAAGTTGCCTTAACTGATAATATTGTGAAATCAGCAGGATACTCCCAAGATTCAAGAATGACAATTACATCTTCTACTATCCCATCAGGTTTAACTGTGGAGCTGTCTACAAGCTGCAGGACTGTGGGTGTAGACCTAATGTTTGAAATGTTTAGGGAGTCCATAGTATGCTTTGTCATGACATTAATGGCAGCACCTAAATCAATCAAAACATTTTTTTACAACGTGGCCATTTACATTTATCTGCACTATAGGACTTCTAGGATCAATATACTTTGGAATAACTACATTTCCCAACATTATATCAGCCAATTTCCCTAATACATGAATTGTTTGAGGATCCTTTTTCTTTCGTCCAGGCTTCTTCAAATAGGCTTCTTTAATATCTTTTTCAAAAATAGGAATATCTTTAATAGCCTGAAATAAAGGAATTTGAATCTGCACATTCTTGAGCTGATCCATAATGTCAAAAGTGGGTTCTTTCATGGGTTTATATGCAGTACTTTGCAACCTCTGAGGAAAAGGTGGGTTGTCTTGATTTTGCATAACAGGCTCTTTAGGAACTATACCAGTTATGGGCATGTGCTCAGTAGGAACAACAAGTGCAATAGATTCTTCATGGGGAGAATCTGATATTTTAGTAATCAGAGACAGTTTTGGAGTAGGTAAAGTAGCTCCAGACCTCAAATGGATGTCATTAACGTTTAAGGCATAAGCTTGATATTGGTTGGCTTCAACAAGATATGCAAGCTGCTGAGGCTGCTGCTGTTGCTTATTATTGGGATTGGGCAACGGCTGGGCAGGCATAGGTGTTTGGTTTGGAGGTCTAGGATTTGTGGTAGTTACTGCAGGAGGCGGAATAAGGGCTTGTGGTTGTGGCTGTGGAAGCTGCAGGAATCCAGAGGACTAGTTTTGCCATTGCTGAGGGCCTCGCCATTGAGAATTTTGCTGCCAATTTCCTTAAGGTGGGGTCCATTACCCTTGTGGCTACTGCCATCCTCCTTGAGGGGATTGCCATTGCTGATTCTGATAATTAGGCCAATTTGGTTGAGGTGGATTCCAAGGTGGTGGTGGTCCATATGCATGTTGCCATTGGTTATTATATCCAGAATAGAAATTACCAAAAGTTAAAGGGTCTTGAGGCATACCTTGTCTTTGGGCCCATGGTCTCCTTTGTGCAACAAAGAATACTTGATCATCATCTCCTTCTCTTGGCTTAAAGTCAGTAGGTAGTTGTTTGGCTTCCAAATTAGCCACCATCTTGCATCTACAGTCACACTTCTTTTGTCTGTAGTATGGACAGAACTCAGCCAAAACTGCGTCAACCTCCTCATGTTTCTTTTGAGCTTGCATAGTGTCCAGTTGCGTAGCCATATTATTAATGATGTCCTGCTTGAAGTTAGATAGCAAATTTGTTATCTCCATTTGGGAAACTCCACCAGAAGAAGACTTCCCTATTGTAGCATGATGACCTTGACCTTTCTTAACTATTGCTCGAGAGTAGTTAAGACATATTTTCTTTATATCAACCCAAGGCACCTGGGTTATATCACCTCCTCCTATCAGGTCCAGGGCGTCTATACAAGCATCAGTGATTCCCTTTAGAAATAGTAGTTTCTGAGAGTCCTCATTGAGAGTATGGTTTGATTTTCTCTGTAGTGAAAACAAGAATCTGGAAATATAATCTTCCAGACTTTCATCGTCCTTCTGCTGAATTTAGAATATGTCATCACCTTTGCTAGCGCTCTTACAATATTTCTTATACTTTTCAAGAAATTTTGTCTGCATGACCTCCCAACTATCGACGACACCTCTTCCCAGACTCATGAACCATTTGAGAGCTCCTTCCTTCAAGGTGGAAGGAAATAACTTCAATTTATGAGCATCTGTGTTGTAGTCATAACTGCGACAGAGGACATCAAATTCAAACAGAAAGGTTTTTGGGTCCTCTGTGACTAGGCCATAAAACTTTGGAAGAAAATAAGAGAGAATGTTTTTAAGATTGTTAGTATCTCCCTGGGGAACAATGGGAAACTCAAATGCAGGAGGTGGATTATTAGGTAGATTATTTGCCATATTTGGTTGCTGGAATAATAGAGCGAATGGATTTTCCTCAGGTTTGTTGTCAGCTAGGTCAAATGGTAGTTCAATAAACAGATTTTCAGGGAGGAATCTTCCCAGGGCATCTCTTCTTCTTCTATGCATGCAATATGATGAATAGTGGCTTGAAGGATCTAGAAAATTTTACTAACAAGCTAAACTAAAGCTAAAAATGACTTCTGATAAACTCCTAGTTAGACGCCATCCCCGACAGCGGTGCCAAAAATGGTCGCACCCACAAAAAGATATGAAAATCACAGTCAAACCTTTCCTTGGAATTGGGCATTTCAATAGGTGACCAATATCTCTCTCTGTAGACGTTCATTTACTTGTCAAACTAGGGGACGTATACTTTAAATGGTACAGCAAAATATATGCACTAGGAACTCATTTTGGTCAAATCTTAGCAGAAATAAATACTGGAAAGAAATTCTACCTACGCTACAAGAAGGTAATCCAAATCTCTTTAACTCAACTATGATTTGATTAAAACAGAAACCGTGATAACTACAACTGAAACAGAAACTATGAACTAGGCTTATGCTGCAGGAACAGGCACAGTGATGGATTCCTTGTGCTGCAGGAGCAATGTAAAGCTGAGTTTGTATAAAAACTTTAAAGATGAAAGCAAACTGAAGCTTAACAGGAAAGAAATACTAACTAACTAGCTACAAATACCTACTAAGGGGGCCCCCTTAGCAAGCATCTCCTGATTACGCAGATGCTAAACTCAAAACTTCATTGAACTTTATTCATAAAAATAGAATGATATACATTGTTTTGTTGATATGGAAACTAACAACAACAAACTCTGTCTCTAGTTAAACAGATTCTGTCTTTCATTATCATATTGATTCTTACATGATATCTACTACTCTGATTCTATCTTCTTCTAACTCTCATCTCCTTTCTTCTCACGCAGGAGGAGAACTTTATTTAAAAATAGGAGAGCAACTAACTAACTAACTAACTAACTAACCCCATCAAAGAAAGACGTGGAAGTGAAATATATCCCCGAATCAAGGAACAAACTTCATAAATGAATTTATGTGTTCAACCCGATCCAAAGAGAATCTAGCACTCCACTCTTTCCAGATTGACTGTCATTAAAATTATTTCCCATGGTTTCAGTCAAAGAGTCTTCACTAGAGCTCCCTCGAAGTTGTGCAGGAAATGGACTTTACTACAAGGCCAAGATTGGTTGTGCTTGACTTGATCGTTCTTCAACAACCTGTGAAACAAAAGGTAACAGGCAACAAAGAAAGGTGTATGGCACATACATGATATCTATTCATTAATCACACATTCTAAATCTACTTCATCATTCAAACACTGTATACGATATACCAGTCATTTTAGGGAGTCAATGGGGCAATAAATGCAATCAAGTCGACACAATGAGCTACAGGAATATAAAAGTATCTTGCTACAGGATATCCGAAAAAGGTTTCAACAAAGTCTAAACATCCATGAAATAACAAAAGTAAAGGCATTTAAAAGTTTATCATAACATCCAAATTATGAGCATATTTTAAGCTCATCAATTTTTCGACCCTTCCTAAGCCTTTTCCTTTGGTCAACTATCATGTTATGTAGTATTTTAGCTTAGAGGGTCATAATCCTATCGTCCATGGCTATCACTTCCCCATTTCAAACCACATTAGACACCATAAGATTAATATGTCATTCTTTATGTTTTCGTCCCTTGGTGCCTCTATTCAAAATGGGGAAAATTCGCCTTTAAATCAGGGTTTTATTTACTTAATGTATAAGTATGTCATTTATCATACCCCCACCGTAAGTTGTATTGCTTCGGCCTTTAGGAGTTAGGGTAGCTATAAGAAAATCCCTAAAAATAATCCATTTAATCTGTGAGAACTCAAAGGAGTCATCTATCCTCTTGGGTCCTGGTAAAAGCATGGGTAAAAGCCTTGTTATGTCCTTGGAAAAGAATTCCTTTGAGCTGGCCTTGTTGGATTTAACCCCAGACAAAAGGAAAAGTGAAACACCTAAAACACCCCAAGGAAAGCTAAGAGGTCTAGTAGTGAGTCTACCAAAAAGAACTTGCCCATTGACTTGGAGATTGAGTAGATCAGGGGAAAGAAGGTCAGCTAGGCTTCATGCCATAGAGAGGAATCAACCTACCAAGACAGACTAATTCATATGAAATTTATTATATTGAAGATGAGGCTGACTCTCAGGATAATTCTGAGGATGAGGATGTTAATTCTAATGAAGAGAAACTAACTGAAATCTCTGATGTGAACATGGATGAAGAAGAGGAAATTGAAGAAGAAAACAACAAATCAAAAAGTGAACAGGAATCTCCTTTCAAAAAGCACAATGGCCCAGTCTCCTCTAAAGATATGGATATGGTTCCCAGTTCGCCTTTGAGGCTGACCTAGGAGACTAACAACACTATTCAGGAGTAATTGAATAACGTGAAGGAGAAAATTGCATGTCTTGAAAAGAAATATGATGAACATGATAGTAAGATGAAATTTTTGTGTGATGCTTTTAATTCTCTCTGTAATATCACAGATGGGATAATGAAAAATGCTATCCTAGGTATAGTTTCTGGTAAAGGGGGACCAAATAAAATTAGGAAGAAGAAGGTCAAGAAGGGTATAAGAGAGATGATGGAGGAGGATGAAGAAGATCAGAAGAAGATATGGAAGCAGAATGTCGGTAGGCTCGAGTGGGAATGAAATCTAATAGAGGAAGTAATGGTCTGTTGGTTTTCTCTAATTTGGTCTTTTTGTTATGGTTTTCTTTAGATGGGTACTTGGGGCCTGCGTGCTCAATTTGACACTTTATGTTAATTAATTATACTAAGACTGCCTCAGTTATGGTTGATAAAGATAATGCTAGAAACATCATTAGTAGTATAGCTTATGATAATAGGTATTGTGATACTTCTGCTATTAACAATGGGTATGATACTAGCATCTGTAGAAATTATAAATGGAAGCTTTTTAGAAGGAAAATTGATAGGAATGTACTACAAAAGATTGAAGATCCCTTGGAGTTAGCCACCAAACTCA
The DNA here is from genome assembly GCF_030272615.1 of Cryptomeria japonica. NCBI lineage: Eukaryota > Viridiplantae > Streptophyta > Pinopsida > Cupressales > Cupressaceae > Cryptomeria > Cryptomeria japonica. The sequence continues at coordinate 232,072,410 of NC_081413.1, forward strand.
TGCAGCATGAATTGGAAATACTTGAGGGAGTTCTGCCTCATGTCTTTGGGGAGTACATTGATACTATTAGGAGTATAGAGTCTTTGGCTCATGTGTCTCCTACTTCTACATCTAGCATTGCTCCATTCACTCCTCGAGAGGACTATTCCCCTAGTTATTTAGAGGATAAACCTATAGACCTAACAACAGGACAAATGAATGTCCGAGAAGTGGCTGACATCAGACTCCTGGAGCATGAGGATTTCATTACTGATAGTGAGTTCATTGGTTCTAAAGAGTTTACCACATTCCTCTATCAACATAAAGGATCTCAAATTAGGGACAACGTGAAAGATAAGGATGAAGAACAACAGCTTCAAAAGCTTCAAGAGGAGATGGATCTTGTGATGAAAGAAATGATACTTGAGAAGGGAAGACAATTACTTAAGGAAGCTGGTGTGTTGCTATACTCTGGATGGGAAATGAGATCTGCCTTGCTATTTGATGGATTCCTTAAGAAACAGGACCCAAATAAGCAGATGATGCCAAATGAGATTGACAAACTCTTTAGAGGATCAGGATATGATCCAGATTAGAAGGCTCTTCTACAAGGGGCTATCTATCCCAAAGATAAAAGACCTATATTGATTGATATAGAAGAAGCTTTCAGACATTTGATGGTGCAGCAGGTTGGAAAGACTGACCCTAGAATAACTGCCAAGCTAAATTTGGATGTGGCTAAGTTAAACCAGGATCAAGTAGAGTTTTTGGTGAGAGAAAATTCTGCATACCAAATCCTATATGAGAAAGCCGATGAATAAAAACAGAGGCTGCAAGCAAGATTGCTTCAGATTGACACAGGTACTAGTCTGACGGGAATGACATATGGGGTTGACACAGATGCCATGGATGCCTTGATAGACACTATATATTGGAGGAACAGGGCCGAAAAGACATCTCAACAAGTAGAAAAGGTACAACAAAAGATGGATAAGTTGATTCTTGAGATCATTAAACATAGATTCAAAAATATGATGTAAGTTGCATAAATCTACTGGAAAACATACACTGGAACAGTCAGAGCTTTGAAAGAGCATGAAAGGCTCAGGTCTCCATTGGAAGACATGATGAATGACAACAGTTTGATGAACCTAGGTGAGAGAATTGAAGCCGAGGCTTATTTAAAGTCCCATGATGAACTGGAAAATCAATTAAGGAAACAACTTCAAAAGTTGGATGATGGGAATACCCCTAGGGTGCCCTCTTTCTACAATGATGGTAAATTAGCATCATTAGAATAGTGGAAACAAGAGTTTGATGATGAGAAGAATCAAGCAATAGCAGAATTGGATTGGGACAAAGACTTGACAATTTGTGAACAACATTCTATCCTATTATTTCCAAACAGAAAATGACATGAGGATATTAAACAATGATGTTGTGATGTATAAAGATGATAAGTATATCGAACACATAGGAATGATAAACTTGTTTATCTTCTAGTTTGTTAACAAGGGTGCTAATTAATAGTTATATGCCGAAAAGCCATGATGCTTGGTGATAATGTATACTCTCATATAAAGGAGGGAACTTGGGTAATGTGGGAAGACAATTAGAGAAGGAGTAGATGATAGCCTCAGGCTTACCATTGTACTATTTTGGCAAATATATAATATAATCAGTCATTTTCCTTTGCATTTATGTTGTGGATTATTGCATTTTCTGCAGGCAGTTGCTTATGATATTATCTAAAGGAGATAAGGTTATTCGTGTTCTTCCAATAAAATTTTGTGTTTCATATTGTAGATTTGGATAAAAAATATTTACTCACGAATTGTAATTGTTCCTTGTATTTCTTCCTTGGATGGTCTCTTAAAAGTTAGGGTTAAATTCATTCAAGCAGTTTACAATATAGATATTGAAGTAGAGCTCATCAGAAATAGTAACTGACAGACTCATCGAGAGGGGGTGGGTTTAAAAATTGTCTCATAAGTTTACACAATAAGTCCTAAAGAAATATAAAGACTCTGTAGCCCAAACAACGAAGAAAGGCACTGGTCATATATAGAATACAACTCATCAGTTCACATTTCACTTTAAAAGTAATAGTAGCTGAGTAGGAAATATAGAATAGACTAGCAATAGTGTATATACATAAATTTCAAGCACATAGATTGAATAACTTCTACAACAACAATCTTGAACTCGTCTGCTATATCTCCATCCTAGAAATTTATGCCATTCTGAGATAAGAGGAAATCAGATCATGATACTTAATCTGCTATAAAAAGCATTAGTCATTGAAAATAACTAGTGAGTAGGTATACCCGCCTAAGTCCTGTAGAGCCTAAAGTGAGAGAGTTAGTAATCAAATAGATTCACTCTATAACTTGGCCAAGTCAATTGGAATGTTTGAGCATAGGAGTTGGCATTTCCTTAGAACCTATCCAATCTGTTGATTTGAGATCCAACAAAGCGCATAGAAAATACTTTACATTTCAACTAAATGATCAGTTAGTAGCGGAAAACTGATATGACATCCAACGCAATACTCTCATCTATATATACAGGGAGCCCTAAATTTAAGAAGCTCCAACGAGGACCTTTGTTCTATCAAATGATGTTTTCAATGTCTTGTGTGTAGTGAAGACGAAACAATTTATGATCTGCTCCCTATTCAAATTAGAAGCTTTGACTAACTAATTACATCTTAACAAAAGCATGAAAGAAATCTCCGAAAATTAATTAAGTGCCGAGCTTTCTAATTTTAAAAAAGTAAGAACTAGCTTACATATATTTGATTTTAATCAAATATATATATAATATGTCGAGAGATATCTTATTATTGCGTAACATAGGAAACAATAAAAAAATTCAAAATAGAACTATATAATATTATATTATTAATGTTTGTTGCAATAATATGTAATATTATTATTGCAATTATTATTATTATTATTTTCTATTTGTTTGTTCTAAAATAACTTATATTACAATATTATTATATTATTCGGTAGAGATATATGAAATTTTAAATATCTATTTAGACTATTTTATATAATATATATGTGTTGCAAGATCAAAACAAATACTAAAATCTAAGATATATTAAACTTTATTTAATGATAATATAAAACTTTATTTAATTGTGAGTATTATGGTTATGGTTAGTATTACGGTTAAGGTTAGTATTATGGTTAGGGTTAAGATTTAGATCATGGTTCGAGTTAGATTTATGATTAGGGTTAGGGTTATGGTTAGCATTAAGGTTTAGGATTACAGTTAGGATTATGGTAAGGGTTAGGGTTATGGTTACAGTTTAATATTAGGGTTAAATTTATGGTTAAGGTTAGGGTTTAGTGTCAAGGTTACAATTATAACTAAGGGTATGGTTAGGATTAGGATTCACTTTATGGTTATGTTTTGGATTAGAGTTAAGGTTAGTATTATGGTCATGGTTAAGGTTTATATCATGGTTAGGGTTAGGAATATGATAACAGTTAGGGTGTATATCATGGTCGGGGTTAGTATCAATTTTTGGTTTTCATATAGGATCGTGGTTAGAGTTAGGGTTAGTATTGGGGTTAGTCTTGTGATTATAATTTGGGTAAAGTTTAAAGATTATAATTAAAATTAGGATTAAGGTTAGGGTTAGGTCTAGAATTATAAGTAGGATTAGGGTTAGGGTTAGGGTTAAGATTGCATAGAAAGATATTCTATGATGATAGCTATGAGAGTTAGGGTTTGGGTCAGGATTAGGGTTGTTAGGGTTAGGGTCTAGATTAGAGGGAGTTATACTATTATAGATAAAATAATAGTTATAATTGGTTTTAATTAATGATTATAGTTATTATTGTAGGATAATGCTTGGGGTAAGGGTTTAGGTTCAGGTTCAATTAGAATCAGTATTAGGGTTAGGGATAGGATTTAATTAGGATTAGGGTTAGCATTACAACTAAACTAAGGTTAAAGTTAGTGTTATAATTTAAGAAGGGTTAGGATTCAAGGGTAAATCATGTTGTTAGGGTTATGGTTAGGATTAGGTTTTAGGGTTAAGACTAAGTATTATTGTTAAGGTTAGGGTTAGAATTATTGTTAGGGTTCGGGTTATAATTATAATTAGCGTCAGTGTTAAAGATTATAATTAAAATTAGAGCTAGGGTTAGGGTTAGAATTAGGGTTATAATTATAATTAGCGTAAGGGTTATAATTAGGGTTAGTATTGGGGTTAGTCTTAGTAATTATAATTAGGGTAAGGTTTAAAGATTATAAATAGTGATTATATTTTAAATTAGGGTTAGGGTTAGAGTTAGGGTTAGAATTAAAATTTAGGATTAGGGTTAGGGTTAGGCTTGAGATTGCAATGAAAGATAGTATGTGATGATAGTTATAAGAGAAGGGGTTTGGATTGTTAGGTTTAGGGTTAGATATAAATTTAGGTTTATGGTCACTATCAGGTTAGGGTTAGGGTTAGGGTCTAGATTAGAGGGTGTAATAGTATTATAGATAAAATAATAGTTGTAATTGGTTTTAGTAATGATTAGAGTTATTATTGTTGTGTAATGCTTGGGGTAAAGGTTCAAGTTCAATTAGAATTAGTATTAGGGTTAGGGATAGGGTTTAATTAGGATTAAGGTTAGCATTACAACTAAATTAATAAAGCTTTGTTTGAAGGTTAACATTAGAATTCAATTAGGGTAATGGGTTATGTTAGCATAAAGATTGGGGATAACATCAAGCATATGTTGGATTTACAATAAGGGTTACTTTAGGGTTATGGTTGACGTTCAAAATAGGGTTTAAATAGTAAATGTTGGTTAAGGTTAATTTTACAGTTAGGATTATGGTTAGGGTTAAGGTTTACTATTAAGGAACATAACTTTATGGTTAGGGTTTAGTGTCAGGGTTACAATTATGTTTAGGGTTTACATCAAAGTTAGGGTTAGAATTAGAGTTAGAATTAGGGTTATGGTTCAATTACATTAAGGTTATTGTTAAATTGGTGTTAACGTTCTATTAGGATTAGGGTTTGGGCTAGGTTAAGGTTAGGAATATATTATGATAAAATCTCAACTTGAATTAGGGTTGCATTTAGGGCAGGATTGTTGTCAGGGTTAGGGTTTAGGATTATGGTTAGGTTAGAGTTAGGATTAGGGTTGGGGTTAGGATTATGATTAGGGTTATGGTTAAGTTTATTGTTTACATCATGTTTGGCATTAAGGTTAGGTTTAAGATGATGGTTAGGCTTAGGCTTAGGGTCATAGTTAGGATTATGGTTAGGGTTAGGGTTTACATCAAGCTAGGGTCAAGGTTAAGATTAGGGTTTGGGTCAAGGTTAGGGTTAAGATTCAGGCTAGGGTCATTATTAATATCATGGTTTGAATTAGGTTTAGGCTTAGGGTTAGGGTGAGGATTATGGTTAATGTTAGGGTTTAAGATTAAGGATAGGGTTAAGGTAATGGTTTGAGTTAGGGTTTAGGGTTAGCACTAGGATTATGGATAGGATTTACTCTTAGGATTAAGGATAGGTTTTGGGTTTTGGTTAGGGTTAGGGTTAGGGTTAGGGTTTAGGTTTGGGTTAGGGTTATGGTTAGGATTAGATTTTAGGGTAGAGACTAAGTATTATTGTTAGGGTTAGGGTTTAGGGTTATGGTTAAGATTGTAGTTAGTTTTAGGGTTTAAATATAGCTCAAGTTATAGCTTAATTAGAATTATGATTCAAGCATATTTAAGGATATGGTTACATTTAGTTAGGGTTATAGTTAGGCTAGAATTAGGGTTACTAAAGTGCTATAATGCTTGGATTCATTTATATTTACATTAGGAGAATAATAATTATGATTAAGGTTATGGTTAGGGTTTGAGAAGGGTTAGGGATAGTGTTGGTGTAAATAATTATTCATCTTGGATATTATTACAGTTACTTAAGTTTACTTAGGAAATGCATTTCATAGTAGTTTGGGTATGAGACACTTGGGTGTTTGTGCCACATTGGGATAGTGTGTGTAGGAGAATTTCCACCTTTTATGGACTTATCTTGTTGTTACACTCCACATTTAGTGGGTGATCCACCTCATGTGGACTATTATATTATTTCTCCTACCTACCCACACCTATTTCCTACCTGCCCTTGTTTCTTATTGAGCCACATGTCATGTTTGTGTGCTCACATATCCCTAGCCTTGCCTATATAAGTAGGCTCATCTACATTGTATGTAATTAAACTATTGATCATTTTCTATTGATGAGAATATAGTTTATTCTTATCCTATATTTTGTCTCTATTGTACTTTTCATTGAGATCTTGATCTTGGCAAAATCTCACATGGTATCAGAGCCATTGGGGCTTCATTGATTGGTTTTTGGAGACATCGAGAAGGCTTCTATTTTCAAATATGAGGGACTACATTTTTGGAGGCATCTTAGAGCATTTTCAACCTCACAATTGCGTCCGGGAGGCCGTTTCCATAAAAATCAAGTATAAATTTGACCTATTTTGGTGAAAATCGATTTTTGGGTGTGAAGGAAATTTTCTGCACAATTTGGGCGGTACGGTACGGAATTTTCGGATTTTTTTTCAAAAAAAAAATTATATTTTTTTCTGAAAATTATTTTCCATTTTGAATTTTTTTTTGAAAAAAATAAATAAATAAAATTTTGGAAATTATTTTTTGGGATCCGTGCCTTCTACCCAGTCAACAACGCCACGTCAGCAATGCCACATCAACAGTCCAATTGGCTGCCAAATCACCTTGCCATGTCAGCAGTGCCCCATCAGCAGTCCAGTTGGCTATCAAATCACCCTGCCACGTTAGCAGCGTAGTTGGCTGCCACATCACTTGCCAAATCACTTGCACAATCAGTGACAAGTCAGCACCCAGTCAGCCATGAAGTTTGGGTGACGGTCATATTGTTGTCAAATTTAACCCCCCAGTTTGCTTACGTTATCATTTTTTCAAAAAATTTGTAGGCCCCTCTCATTGAGCTTTTTGATTTTGTAGTTCAACTTCAAATGACCATATCTTGCTCATTTTTGCTCCTTTTTTGGTGCAATTTTTTTTGAAATGGGCTATAATTTCATTTAATTTCACATGGTAGAATTATTTTCTAATTTTTATGGACATATTTTTCACAATTCTCATTTTTTGGTGATTGTACCTGTCCAATCCCTGTTTCTGCAACTTCCAGGTCTCTGTTCGAGCTCATACGAACTCCTTTTTAGGTGCCATTTTTTTTGAAAGTGCATTATTTTTTGTCTACTCTCAAAATATGCTATCATTTTGTAGCAATTGTGGGTAGAAATTTTACTTTCATCATATGGTCATATTTGGCCAATTTGGCATTTGTATTGCATAGCTCTATCTTTCTAATCTTTTGCTTTGAAGCTCTTAGCCTATTGGGGAAGTTGTAAAACAAAATTAGAATTCTACCTTTCCATTGTTTGCAAGTGGCCTATTGTACATGCACTACATATAAAGTGCAAAATCATCTTTTTTCTAGGGGTACTTTGATTGAGAGAATTTGGGGGGGTGTATCTTGTGCTTTTGTGCTCTTGAGTTCCTTCCTTTCTACTGCTATGAGTTCTTCTAAGTTTCCTCTATTAACTCCTCATAATTATGCTACTTGGAAAATTGATGCATGGAGTAAACTTATGGAAAAAGGACTAACTAATTACATTGATGGAACTATTGTTGCTCCTGCTGATCCTAAGGTTGATCCAATTGGTCAATTGGATTGGCTCACGAAAAATATCATGGAAATTGGTACCTTAACAAAGTATGTATCAAAGGATCTCATTTTTCATATTGAGAAGTGTACTCTAATCAAGGATGCTTGGCAAAAGTTTCAAGACTTATATGGTCAAGCTGATGAGATTAGGGGATATCAAATTGATAGTGATCTCACCATGTTGGATCCCAAGAACTTTGATACTATACAAGATTATGTGACTAAGGCAAATGAGTTGAGGGCACAACTCAAAGATTGTGGCATTGATAAGAAGGATACTCAATTGATATTCAACTTGATAGGCAAGCTTCCACAAGAATATGCGGCATTTGTTTCTAGTTTCCAAACCCATAGGATGACAATGGGTTCAAGCTACACAATGCCTACATTTGATGCTTTCAATGAAATGTTGATGATGGAACAAACTAAGTTGATAAGAATAGGCATTCTTAAGGGTTCTAAGTCTCAAGCATTAGTGGCAAATCAAGGGAACAAAGGAAATCAAGGAAAGGACAACTCAAACAAAAAGAAATGGCAATCAAAGCCTAAGGACAAAGCACCATCTTCTCCACAACAAGGAGATTCATCCTCTTCTAAGAGGGATATTTCACCAAAGAGGGAGAGACCTACTTGTGCCTATTGCAAAAATTTTGGTCATGAGGAGCGTCATTGCCATGCTAAGAAGATTAATGAGCTCACACATATCATCAAAAAACATATCATTGATTTACCTAATGTCTACAAGAAGGATGATTCATCAACTTCCACTTCCACACATTCAAAAGGAAAAGGGCAAGCATTCATGGCTTCTACAAGTGGGAAGACTCACTCTTTTGGGACAAGAAAAGGAAAAGCTCTATGTGCTACTATTAGTCATGATTTAGAGAGATGGCTTCTAGATTCAGGGGCTTATCATCATATGGCATCTTCGTAGTCTATGTTCTCTACATTTGAGCCTTGTACCATGCCACAGATATTGATGGGCAATCATACATACATGGATGTGATTGGGAAAGGATCTATTGACATTGGGGATAACTCCTTCAATAATGTGTTGTGTGTACCCCACTTGACAAACAATCTCCTTTCTATCTATAAAATCACATATGGCGCAACTAAGAGAGTTGTGGAGTTCACACCTAAGTCAGTTTTCATTAGAGACTTGGAGACTAGAGCTATCATTGTGACTGGGGTGGTTGATCATGCATCTCGGTTATACTCCTTTTGAGATTTTGTTGATGATGATGATTTCACATTTAATGATTCTACACATGATGATCACACTTCTTGTGATGGTTTAGTTTTTGAGGAGAACTTTGGGCACTTGAACATGGGGATTCTAACATGTGACCCCGTTCTTGAGCCTTGTATTTCATCTCCTCATATTGATATCACATCACCTATTGCACCTAATGATGTGGATAGTGCGACAATTTTGCCTTCATGTGATTTAGTGCAGTAGGATATTCATTGTCTTCTAGCTTCAGATTCATGGGATGATTACTTGACAGACATTGCAAGTTTATTTATGGAATCCTACATTGTAGATTTGGGAGACATCATTGATGACATTCATCTTCTCTTTTATGAAGGTGATCCTTCTTTGATTGTTGTGAGGGAACACTCTGACCCTCTTGTTCATTCTCTACATGATCATTCTTTCAAGGTTGACATGATTGTGGATACTTATGTACCGCAGTTGGAGGAGGTCTCTTTATTTTTTGAGGAGATATGTGAGTCTTTGGGACATGTTCTACATCCATCTCCACTAGATCTTGGAGTGCCTTTTTCAATAATGTGGCATAGTTTACCACCTTTGGAGGAGGTATCTTTCAACATCGACATGGGGACACTTGAGCAGTTTTTGGAGATTCCTTTCATCATGAGTTTTCTTCATACATCTTCCCTTCATGGTTGGGGAGACTTCATGGATACACCTTTGGTTTTGTTTCTTCCTAAGGGGAGGAATTTTGTTCAACATTCGTGGAGTAGTTTCTTCATACATTGAGCTTCCATCATTGGTGTAGATTCCACATTGAGGGGGGGCTTCCTAGCTTATCTTCTTCTCTCATATTGGGGGGACTTTTTCCTCACATGGGGTTTTGTCCTTCACATTCTTTTATGAGAGTTCTCTTGTATGTTTTTCATCTCTCTTTTGGGGGAGGCTTTTTTCCCATTGGGTTTTTATCTCTTTCCCCACTTTGTGAGAGATTTCATTACATTTGTTTGCATGCATTTGCATTTGTACATGGGTACCTAACATGGCCTCGTAGCCGAGACCCATCTTGCATTGCTTAGTTGCATTGTAGACTTAAGTGCAATCCCCTAAGTTGCACTTAAGGGGGGGTGTTGGTGTAAATAATTATTCATCTAAGATATTATTACATTTACTTAAGTTTACTTAGGAAATGCATTTCATAATAGTTTGGGTATGAGACACTTGGGTGTTTGTGCCACATTGGGATAGTGTGTGTAGGAGAATTTCCACCTTTTGTGGACTTATCTTGTTGTTACACTCCACATTTAGTGGGTGATCCACCTCATGTGGACTATTATATTATTTCTCCTACCTACCCACACCTATATCCTACCTACCCTTGTTTCTTATTGAGCCACATGTCATGTTTGTGTGCTCACATATCCCTAGCCTTGCCTATATAAGCAGGCTCATCTACATTGTATGTAATTGAACTATTGATCAGTTTCTATTGATGAGAATATAGTTTATTCTTGTCCTATATTTTGTCTCTATTGTACTTTTCATTGAGCTCTTGATCTTGGAAAAATCTCATAGATAGAATTATGATTAGGGTTAGGGTTTGGATCATCATTAGGATTAGAATTAGATTCAAGGTTTGGGATAGGGATAGAACCTTGGTATTAAAGATAGAACCCCAAGTTTAGTGAGTCACATATTTGTAAATTTACAATATGTTTTAATTAATTTGAAATGGATATAATAATTTAAGAAAATACAAAACCAAAAATAAATTTAAAATTACAATAAATCTATTAAAACAGATTTTCATTTTTAAAGTCAAAAACATGAAATTTTAAAAAATAGTATATACTATAATTTATATAAATTTTATGAAATATTAAAAATAAGTTAAATGTGCATATACATGACTAAGTTGGTAGTAATTGCATAGATTGAGCTCAAACCTTCTAAGCAATTGGTAAGTTCTTATCAATCAAACTTTTCACAAAAATGAACTTAAAGTCCTAAAATCATGAAATAATATTAATCAACCTTTCTATCTATCCTTGGTACTGCACAAGCGGTAAAATTTATAAGCATTGTATAATTCATTTGGATCTCTTATTAGAGAAAATTTTAAATGCATTGTAAAAATATTAATTGACATTGATTTTCTATTGTTAATCTAATTGACATATTTATCGACAAGAAAATTGACCACCAAGAAAATGTCCAACTTTATAATATTCAAATTAGCAAATTGTATTCATAGATTAAATTGAAAGCATTGTTAATATGATTTACAATTAATTTATATTAAATATATGAAATAAAATCTTGATAATATAAAATAGATAATAATCTACTTAAAACACCATCATTGATTTGATTTTTACACTTATCAAAAGAATAATATTATTTTAGTACCATTTATTTTGTGCATTATTAATATCTATTAAATCATTCCTTGTCTATAACTCCATCTTTGATGGTATTTTATTTGAATTCATATAATATACTTAAAACACATCTGTAAAAGTGAGATAACTATAAATTTTAAAAACATTTAACGCACTTAAATCTTAATTTTTTTATATGCAAACTATAATAGTATTCAAATAGGGTTAGGATTTAAGGATAAAGCATGGTGTGAAGGTTAGGATTATATAATAAAGCTTGATTTTAAGGTCAAAGTTAAGGTTTAATTAGGTTTATCTATGTAAGGATTATTGTTAGGGTTATGGTTCAATTAATTTTAGGATTAGGGTTAGGATTATGATTATTATTTTTATTAACTTTTATGATTTTGGTTAGGATTATGGTTAGGATTAGGAATATGCTTATGGCTAGAGCTAGGTTTACTTCATGTTTAGTATTAGTGTTAAGGTTAGGGCTAGGGCTAGGATTTAGGGTTAGAATTTAGAGTTAGGGTTAGGATTATGTTTAGGGTGAGGGTATACATCATTGTTAGGGATAGAGTTAGGGTTAGCAATATGTTTTGCATTATATTTAGGGTTAAGTTTTTAGGATTATGGTTAGGTTTTATTGTAAAGGATGATGAATATTCATAGTTATGGTTATGTTACAGTTGCTATTATAGGATAATGCATTCATAAAACTTATTGTCATTTTATTATAAAATAATAAAAAAATCCTTCATTATTATGTCTTTTTCTTATGAATTGGTTTTCATTATTTAAATATTTTTATGAGATTAATACCTTTAAATTGTGTTGTAATAAAATAAAGGCATTTTAAAATAGATTAAACTTAGTTTTAATTAAAATAATATTATTAATACAAATATTAAAATAGTTTAAACTTTCTTTTAATTAAGATTTACTTATTTTATTCTAACTCTACTCTTATAAAAATTAAACGCTAACCCAATACAACCTTAACGCTATCCCTAATACAACCCTAACCCTAACCATAATTAAACCACAATCTTATTCAAGGGTTTAACATTTGAGAAATATAAATTTGATTTTTTCAATATAGAAACATTATATTTTGATGACTAAAATTATTTGTTCAAATATGTGATTTTGATTTTTTAAATTTAGAAAAATTAAATTTTATGTTTACAATTTAGAAACATACAAGTTTGTTTTTATCTTTCTAAACTGATAACTAATATTCTTGCAACATTATCTTAACAAAAACTAGAAAAATGACATGTTTTATCTCTCTCTCTCTCTCTCTCTCTCTCTCTCTCTCTCTCTCTCTCTCTCTCTCTCTCTCTCTCTCTCTCTCTCTCTCTCTCTACCCCCCTCTCTCTCTATCTCTCCTTATCCTATTCTCTCCCTCTCTTCGTATCCCATATTCTCTGTGTGTGTGTGTGTGTGTGTGTGTGTGTGTGTGTGTGTGTGTGTGTCTCTCTCTCTCTCTCTCTCTCTCTCTCTCTCTCTCTCTCTCTCTCCTTATCCTATTCTCTCCCTATCTTCCTATCCCCTATTCTCTCTCTTAAACCCTCCCCCTCCTCTCTCCCTCTCTGTCTCTATCTCTGTCTCTCTATCTTTGTCTCTGTCTCTATCTCTATCTCTATCTCTCTATCTTTGTCTCTGTCTCTATCTCTATCTCTGTCTCTCTCTCCCAACCTCCCTCTCTCTTCCTCTCCCCCTCTCCTTTTCCCAATCTCCCTCTCTACCTCTCCCTCTCCCCCTCTCCTTTTCCTAAACTACCTATCTCTCTCTCCATCCATCCCCTTCTCCTTATCCTATTCTCTCTCTCTCTCTCCCTCTCCTTTTCCCAATCCCCCATCTCTCTCTCTTTCTCTCTCTCTCATTCTCTTTCTCTCTCTCTCTCTCTCTCTCTCTCTCTCTCTCTCTCTCTCTCTCTCTCTCTCTCTCTCTCTCTCTCTCTCTCTCTCTCTCTCTCTCTCCCTCTCTCAATACAAGGACATTCAAGAATGATCACTAGTGTTCACTCACCCTAACACATGTTATAGTAATCCTCATATAATATTCTTGCAAAGTATTTTTTACATTTATAAATTTTAATCAACACTCATAAACAATCAAGCCTGTTTATATATTTTCAATAGATATTCAGAAATAGATAAAGAAAATGCCCATAACTTTTAATTTTGCATGGAACCTTTTCAACTCCTTTCAATAGGAATAAAAGTACAACACGAAATTTTAAAATAGTAACATTAAATATTACCATTGACAATAAGAATAATAGGCTAAAAATAATATTTTTTAAACCCACTACAACTACAATGATACTTAATTTTCTTATGGCTAGAAAGTACAAAATCATGATCCCCATTCACAATGGTAAGATGAGATTTTCATATAGAACCATAGGGATTTCATCATCCAATCCTTTGAAGTCAAAGTGTTTTTTCCTCATATATGTTGCAAATCCAAGCGTTTCTATCTTTAGACTTATTTATTTAAACATAAGATTGCTTCACCTTATGTAATAGAGATATATATGCTTCAATATGTTAAGTCCTTCCCATATAGAATATACACTTGTATGATTCTTCCATTGAATTAAATATTCTATGTTATCCTTTCTTTTTAGTTTCTTCACCCTATTAGATCAAGTAGTTACTTTACTAAAAAATTCCTCATCATCCATTGGTGGTAGATTAACTAAAGGCACAATATGTTATCCTTGAGACCTCTCTAGAAATGAGACATCAAAAATATTATAAGTATTAGTATTTATTTTTGAATTTCCAACTATTAAGATACATCACTTATCCTCCTTAAAATCTTGTAATATACATAGAACTTGAGGTTGAACTTTCCACCTCCATTTCTTTTTAGGGAGAAATAAGACTATAATATTAAATATACCATGTCTCCTACCTCAAAATATATCTACATGAAATATTAATCTTAATACACTTTGTTTCTTATTCTATTATTTTTTTATGTGTTCTTCAACTAAATTTAATATGTTTTAGCTTTTATCAATAAAGTCAACTGGTACTCCTTTTTCACAATCTACAAGTGCTAAATCAATAAAACAAGGTGCTTCATATCAATATAGGGATTTGAATAGAGATATACCAATGTACATATGATATGATCTAGTGTAGTAGTACTCTCCTAGATGCAACCATTTAACTAATTAAAAATATCAATTTGAAGACTTATTCGTGAAGTACTCCTGAGTACTTCTTAAAAATTGATATTGACCCATCCTTTCAATGCTGATAGCTCACTCTACAAATACACTATATAAATAATAAATTAAAATAATTATTGGAAAGGAGGAACTATATATATAGTATACATATTATAAACTATTTTCTTAGGTAGTCTATTTAGCTTAAAGAATCCTAGAAAAAAATGTCACTCAAAAGAGCTTTTAAACATGGTTGAATAGTTAAGAAATATGCATACTTTGTCATGTTATTTATAATTACATAAGTGAAATTTTTAACATGTACCTTATGAAGGCATATGATGAAATCTATAAATATATTGGTTTATTTTTTATTCAAAATTTGTAGTATTTCTTATAATTATATAGAAAATCGTGTTCTTCATTTTTCTTCACATGTGATTCTCTCTCTTATATAATTGATAACATATTCCTTGAGGCCATTATAAAATAACCATTCTCTCATTTTATGTTTTATAAAGTTTTTTATAAGGATAAATGGGTTTTACAAGGACCCAAAAGCTAAAGTCTTACAACAACCAGCCAACAGCCAATCCAACAAGGAACAACAACAAAACAAGGGAGCAACCCCGAAAAAAAAAAAACCAAAAGAAATGCAGACAAACAAGCCAAAGAAATAAAGCTCTCAGTTAAGCGAGAGCACCAGATCTTTGTTCTTTTGGATGGAAATCCTATTGATTTCCTCAAGCTCCTCCATGATGAATCTAGAGGTACCCTTGATGCTGCTTCTGCTCCTAGTTCTGGAATTGGGTCCAGTGGTTTTGTTGTCTCCAATAGCCACATCATCTCCTCCAAGATCTCTCACCGAGTCACTATAGAAGGATCTATAATCAACAACCATGTCATTAATCTTTTCAAGCCCCTCAATGTTGTTGTTCATGGCTTCTTTACTAATGTCGACTAGATTCTTGAGATTTTTCATAATCTTAGTCATGGATTGTTCCACCTTATCAATCTTTTGTTCATGGTTAAATTTCATTACCTCAACATTCTAAGAGAGTTTTTGAGTCATGATCATGATTTTTTCTGGCTTGCTCGGTTCAGGGGTAGTAGTAAAAATGTTAATTATTTCTTTAACCCTCATTTTGAGGGTGTCAATTTTATGCTTGACCCCCTTCCAACAACACTCTTGGCATGTGATAGCTTCCATGACAAGATTCATCAAACTACGATCCTTCCCTTGATTATCTTTCTAGACATTGATACAGATGTCTAGTTTAATCCCTTGGTCTGTAATCTTTCGGCTATGATCCTTCGCTGTCAACTTTTTTCTTTTTGGTGATGGGTTCGGCCTTGGAGATCAGCTTGTTATTGGTTTTTTATTTACTAGCTGCCCATCTAGGGGGATTCTTGATTCTGAGCATCTCAGGAGTGACAATATTTTCCTTTTCATCTCCAGGTTCATATTTAGGGTCATCAATAGGAACATCTTGGACCTCTGTCTATAGACCAATCTTGGCAAGTGGGGGCACAATTTCAAGTGATTTAGTGTGTTCCATGATAAAGACAATAAGTCCCTCATGAAGAATAGGGTTGTTAGGGTTCTATAGGTGCTTTTCTAGGCTATTCTCAAGGGAGGAGGCAAGATAATAGGGAACAGAGATAATTTTACCGTGATGAAAAATGATTTAGGATAGTGAAATGTTAGGAGAAGATGCTTGCATACCTTTCATATAGGGTGATATAACTAATTATAAACTCTGTCATGTCAACCCAAGGGGCCATGAAGTACTTTCTATTATACCTGCCATCGGGCATCTTGGTTACTCTGGAGCGCTCTTTGTCTTTGTCGAAGAAAATCGACAAGTCCTCCTCCCCAAATTTTCTATCCTTGTAAAAACTTCTTCTAGTCATAGGTAGACCAGTGACCATCGCCACCAAAATTTCATAAATCTAATAATTGGCACCATAAGCCCTAAGACTCCCTTTTTTCTATTTGTTAACAAAGGCCTCTGTAATCAGAGGAAAGAGGCCATGAAGTTGGTCCAGGTAGGGGACAAGACCACCATCGACGACTTCCTGCTAGACGTCTTTATTCATTTTCCACTTCTCACAAGTAGAGGATTCTTGTATGTTCTTATCCCCTCCTATTATTCTCCTAGTCACTAGGTAATAGGAGAAGGGGCTCACAATCACCAACTAGTCATAGAAAGTGGACCACACCTAGAGGATATCAAAAGAGTAGCAAAAAAACCACACAATGATATAGGAAATCTAGTCGCCAAGGAGGTTTCTAGACTTTTGATTAGGGAAAACTAGAAAGAGTCATTTCCCTATCAACTCAGTCATGTCATGATGAGGGATCATTGATTGATGTAGTAATCATTATGTGCCAGATTACACATATTTTTGGGGAAAGTATCCTTGCTACTCCACCAGTTGGTTGTCATGTATCCCACTACTAGATTGGCTAGTCGATCTACCACCTTATTGCCTTCCCAGTATATGTGTGAGATTTTGAATTCTATCAGTTAATTAATTATATTTCAGCAATCTTGGCAATCATCCACCTAGGATCCATGTGACCACTCAAGTAGTTGACAGTGTTTAGCAAGTCGGACTCCAGCCACACTTTAGTAAACTCCTCTCTTTTAGCCATGTGTAGCCCAATGTGGGCAGAACTAGCTTCCACATAGTGGTTAGTCTGGGTGCCCAGGGGGAGCGCTACTATGGAAACCAGCTAACCAGAGTGATTCCTAGCCATTCCCCTACACGTAGTCCACCCAAGATTACTTTTAGCTGCCCATCCATATTGATTTTGATCCAACCCATAGAGGGAGGATGCCATAGAACATTTTGTCTGCACTACTTGGTTTTGTGGATTGGGCTGGCAATGTTCCAATCAATTTTCCAACGATTGATAGTATCCCTATCTTCTTGGAGAGTAGGAATGGGGAGTCATTCTTTCTGTTGGGGCAGCCGTGGAGAAAGTTCTCTTTGATAGCATTGTGAATTCTAACATCCATAAGAAAAGGGGGAGTTTCCAAGACCCTAAAAACTCTATTTGTAAAGTTGAAAAGTAGGAACTTAGCCAATTGTCCATATGGAAGGGTGGGAATTTACTAAGCTCAATTTTCACTTCAGGAAACTTTACATTCAAAAGAGTGGGATGAGTCTAATAAATCCAATCCCAAAGGGTGAAAGGACTAAAAAGTAAGTATATTAGTTGTGATTGGAATGCAATTGACCCTCTTTTCCAAGTTGATTAATTGGATTAAGGAAAAGTGTTGAAGATGAAGATAAAGTATGCAAAAAGAGTGAGTTATAGAATCAAGAAGTACAACTATGCATTTGTTTCCTGCACATAGAAAGAAAGGGGAATGTGTTGTGAATAGGGGTGACTTATTCAATGCCATCAGAGACTTCTTCAGAACTGGTAGTATCCTTAAACAACTAAATGTCACCTTTGTTGCTTTCATTTTGAAGAATGACGTTTCTGAATCCAGTAAGGATTTTTGGCCAATTAGATTATGTAATACTATTTATAAAATTATTTCCAAAACCACAGTAGTTAAAACCCCTGCTTGATAAAATGATCTCCAAAATTCAAAATGGTTTTGTGGAAAGAAGACACATTTTAAATGCAGTCATTATGGCCCATCAACTTGTTCATTCTATGGAAAGCAGTAAGAAACCTTAGATGGATTTAAAACTGGATATTTCTAAGGCCTATGATAGTGAGTCCTACGAATTTCTCTCAAGTTCTAAAGAGATTTGGGTTCAAAGGAAATTTCTTAGACCTAATTGAGAAATGTGTTTGCACCCCTAAGTTCTCAATCGTCCTTAATGGTTGTCCCAAGGGCTACTTTTCTTGTGGCAAAGGGCTTCGTCAAGGTGACCCCCTCTCCCCCTATCTTTTCATCATTCCTTCTAAAGTGCTATGGAGAAAAATTGAAAAACTTTGATGTTAGGGTGTTATAAAAGGCTTTAAAGTTGCCTCTTCTCTAATCCCTACTACCCATCAACAATTTGTTGATGATACTTTTATCTTTGGTGAACCTTTTATTTATGTGGCAAAGCAATGGAAAAAGACCCTAGACAGATATGCTATCATCTCAAGCCAACATATTAACTTTGTTAAGAGTAAAGTATTTTTTCTTAATGTCAAACCCACCCTCCAAATCAAAATATCCTCCATTCTTGGTTGTCAAATTTCCACCCTCCTTGACTCCTATCTTGGGTTGCCCCTTGTCTCCAAAAATCCTGATAATTGTTTTTGGCATGGTTTGCTTGAAAGATTTAAGAAGGAAGTTAGCTGGCTGGAAAGCGAAGCTTCCTCTATTGGCAGGAAAGATAAACTAGTTAAATCTTGCCTTCAAAATTTTCCTATTTATTACCTATCTCTATTCAAGATAATTGGGGTGGTTGCTAAAAAATTGAAAGGATAAAAAGGAGTTTCCTATAGTCTAGTATGGAAGAAAAAAGTACACTCTCCCTAGTCTCTTTGGATGTTGTTTGCAGACCCTAGAATTGTGGCGGACTAGGCATAAGAAAGATTTAATCTTTTAATTAAAGCTCTTATTCCTAAAATTGGTTGGCAATTAACTAAGGAGAAAAAAGATTGGACTAAAATTTTGAAAGCCAAAACTTATAGAGTAACTAGGAGGACAAATTCTTTAACCAAGAAGAGATTCCCTTTGGTTCTTCTATTTGGAATAGTGTGGTTAAAATCGGACATGATATCAAAATAAATGGTAGGATGATTAAATGAAATGGTAGAAAGATTGATTTTTGGAAAGACATTTAGTTGCTTGATCATTCTTTAAATTCCCTCCCCCATTTGGTGAATATCAAAAAGTTCCTAATTAGACATTGGGGGGGAAAGGTACATGATTTCATAACTTGGGACAGGGGACACACTTCTTGGATTGATCTAAGTGGTTTTGTTTCATCTAGATCGGAGGTTCAACCTTCCACTAGAAGACTAATTTTGAAGGAAGTTGTCGATCTTGGTGCCTTGCTTCCTAACTATACTCTTTACACTCCTAATGGGAAGGATGAATGGATTTGGAAAGAGAGTGTGTTTGGGAACTTCACTATGAAGTCTACTTACCATTTCCTGGAGGAAGACAATGAAAAAAATGTATTATGGAAGGCAATCTGGATTAAGGGGCTAATCCCAAAAATCAATTATTTTTGGTGGGTGACTGCTCATGGTCGTATTCTTACTATTGATAACCTAAATAAAAGGGGATTTTATTTGGTCAATAGGCTTGAACTCTATTACACTAAATCAGAAAGCATTGATCACATTGTTCTACATTCTATCTTTGCTCAGGATATTTGGGAAGAAATATTAAATAAGCTTAATATTAATTGGGTGCAACTCAATTACTTCAAAGATTTCCTGGAGGCATGGCAGGCTTCCACTTACTCCCACCTAATTGCTAAGAGTATCTGGCATCAAACTCTCCCCTTCTTGCTTGGAACATCTAGAAATAACGAGACAAAAAGATAGTCAAAGAAGAGAAGAGAAACAGAAAGATCTTGGCCACCATCATTATTCAATAGATTAAGGAAAATATTAATACTGAGTCAACTAGTTTCTCTAGAATCCTCTTGTCTCTTCTGGATCTTAGATTAAAATAGGTTTTGAGAATTTGACACAACTTTTTGAATGTTTATGGAAATATCCTAAAATTGGATGGATTAAGTGTAATTTTGATGGGTTCTCTAAAGGCAACCCTGGGATCTTGGGAGCAAGAGGTTTAATTCATGATCATAAAAGCTTCTTGGTTGTTGGGTTTGGTTTTGGTCTAGGGAAAGCTACAAACAACAAGGTGAAAGCTTGGGCGGCCTAGATGAGTCTTCAGAAACTATATGATATCACTCAAAAGAATGTAATTTTTGAAGGAGATTCAAAACTAATTATTGACTGTGTCAA
This sequence comes from Cryptomeria japonica, assembly GCF_030272615.1. Classification (NCBI taxonomy): domain Eukaryota; kingdom Viridiplantae; phylum Streptophyta; class Pinopsida; order Cupressales; family Cupressaceae; genus Cryptomeria; species Cryptomeria japonica. The sequence continues at coordinate 232,092,851 of NC_081413.1, forward strand.
TTATGTAATCTCTCCTCCTTGGGAGATTAGAGACATAATAGACAAATGTAAATGGTAGATTGGATTATTTGAAAACATTAACATACATCATACCTATAGAGAAGGTAATAGGTCAGCTGACCTCATTGCCAATCAGAATCTCCATATGATGGATGGGAAGATCTTTAAGTTTGAAAATAGCTCTAGAGAGTTGAAGGAAATCCTTTAACAAGATGGAGGAAATTTAAAAAATAAAGTAGGAAGTTGGAGTATTGACCTATTTGAATGAGTTTTTTAATGCCTGTGTTTTTTGTAATCTTGATTGGCCAGTTGGGCCCACACAGGTGGTGGGCTTACAAGGAGATGACTCAACACATTGATGACTGTGGTTACGTCAATAGTTGCATGGCCTATGTGGATAATGTCTTGGAAATGAGCTTTCTCGATACAAGCGTGATGGCAACATATGAGATCTATGCTTGGATTTGGGATGATAAAGTATTTATTAGAAGGGCTCCAAAAAAGGACTAATTTTTTCACTTTGGAGAACATGAAAAGGAGTGATGTTTACATCGACATTTTAGGAAATGATGATCCCATGTGTTACACATGTGAGAAAAATTATTTGAGGGTTATCAGGAAAGGTTTTTTTAAGTTCTTCTCTTCCAAAAGATGTAATAGTTGTCATGTTTGCTGCTTTTTGCTTAGTCATTTTCATAGAGTTTGGTATTTCTGTGTTTTTCCTTTGATAAAATGGGGGGCCCTCTAAAAAGCGTTGAACTGAGTAACTGTGCATATTTGAGAGATAACAAAGAGCTATGAGAGCTCTTTCAAATTATAGGCATCACTCCTTTCTTCTTGGACATTGAGGGCTACAACAAGGAGCTCTTGGCCAGGGTTTGTAATTCCTGGCCGCATGGGGTAGTTATGGTGGGAAGAATTACCTTCATGGTGTCACTTGAGTATGTAGTAGAGGTGATCAAATTGCAGAATGAAGGAGAGAAACTTGAGAAAAAGACCAAGGGATACTACAGAGGCTTCATGAAGAAATTCTTTGAGAAAGGTGAAAGAATGGTTGTTTCCAAAATGGGTATGATTGTTCGACCCTTCCTAAGCCTTTTCCTTTGCTCAACTATCACTTCCCCATTTTGAACCACATTAGACACCATAAGATTAATATGTCATTATATTTGTTTTCATCCCTTGGTTCCTCTATTCAAAATGGGGCGAATTCGCGTTCACATCAGGGTTTTATTTACTTAATGCATAGGTATGTCATTTATCATACCTCCACTGTAAGCTGTATTGCTTCGGTCTTTAGTAGTTATGGTAGCTATAAGAAAAATCCTAAAAATAATCTTAGTTTAATCTCTGAGAACCCTAATGAGACATCTATCCTCTCAGGTCCTAGTAAAAGCATGGGTAAAAGCCTTGTTATGACCTTGGAAAAGAATTCCTTTGAGCTGGCCTTGTTGGATTTAACCCCAAACAAAAGGAAAAGTGAAATACCTAAAACACCCATAGGAAAGCTAAGAGGTCTAGTAGTGAGTCTACCAAAAAGAGCTTGACCATTGACTTGGAGATTCAGAACTTGAAAGAGGAAGATGTGAAAGGAACAAACCAGGAAAAAGTTGAGAGTAGCTTAGGGGAAAGAAGGTCAGCTAGGCTTTGTGCCTAAGAGAGGAATCAACCTACCAAAACTGAGACCAATTCGTATGAAGTTTATGATATGGAAGATGAGGCTGACTCTCAGGATAATTCTGAGGATGAGGATGTTAATGTGGATGAGGAGAAATAGATTGTATACCATGATGAGAACATGGACAAAGAAGAGGAAATTGAAGAAGAAAACATCAAATCGAAAAGTAAACAAGAGTCTCCTTTCAAAGAGCACAATGGCCCAGTCTCCTCTAAAGATATGGAAATGGTTCCCTATTCACCTTTCAGGCCGACCTAGGAGGCAAACAACACTGTTCAAAAGCAATTGAGGGACATGAGGGAGACAAATGCAAGGCTAGAAAAGAAATATGATGATGCTTTTAATTCTCTTTGTAATATCACAAATGGGATAATGAAGAATGTGGTCCTGGGTACGCTTTTTGGTAAAGGTAGACTAAATAAAATTAGGAAGAAGAAGGGCAAGAATGGTATAAGAGAGATGACGAAGGAGGACGAAGAAAATCAGAAGGAGGCATCGAAAGAGAATGTCGGTAGGCTCGAGCGGGAATGGAATCTCATAAAGAAGTAATGGTCTCTTGGTTTTCTCTATTTTGGTCTTTTTGTTATGTCTTGCTTTAGATGGTTACTTGGGCCCTACATACCCAATTTGATAGACTCTATGTTAATTAATTATACTAAGATTGACTCAGTTATGGTTGATAAAGATAATGCTGGAAACATGATTAGTAGTATAGCTTATGATAATAGGTATTGTGATCCTTCTGCTATTAACATTGGGTATGACACTAGCATCCGTAGAAATAGTTTTAGGGGTAGGAAAGAATTTTATCATTTTTTATTAGAACTGGTTCCTTTTTGCTAGCTATTTTACAGTTGGTGTTTGGTTTATGATGTAATTCTTCTTCTCTTTTCGATCAAAGCCATCTCCGCGGTAATATAATAAAAAAAATGGGCTAAGACAATAACCTAAAATAAATAGAATATAATATTGATTAATTAATTATTCCCATACCCAGAATGGCATTATATCCCTTAACAACTAAACATTGATATTCTTTTCTCCCTTCATTAAGATGGAACAACTTTCAGTCAGATCTTGTGATTTGAACAAGGAACAGATCGTATCTTGGTTCTAAAATTAACTTTTTCCAACACATAATCTTTTGGCATTTCAAAATTTGTTCATTATTTATTCATTTATAAACTATTCAACATTATTTTATAGCTTTTAGGTTGTTCATGGAATTGGTTGTGCTTGCATATTAGAAAATTTATACCGATCTTCTCTATAATGCCGCGCCAACGGGTGGCTGCAGTTTCTTCATTATTTATGCACGATACGTATTAAATATGTATTCTAATCCGGGAAGTCTAAATCAACATTTATTTCGATTATGTGAATGAATATAAAATATACAAGTGAAAGAAACGGTTGAAAGTTTACACTGATCTTCTAACGACAGCCGCACCAACGGGTGGCTGAACATTATTCACTATTGATGAACTATAGAATGAATCAATCCAGTTTTATTTGTCTATCTTGAGAATGGATGAGAATAGGAGAGGAGGGAAAATTGGTTTCAGTGGCTATCCATACGGTGGGATTCGGAAGAAGGGTCTTTACCATTACGAAAGAGGCGCACATGTGACCAGTTTTGGTCTGATAAAACAGACTTCTTGGAGAGCAGTACGGGCATGGAATATGGCTGCTGAGGCCGCACAGGTTCCCAATCCGTCTCTGATAAAAGAGATTTCTTTGGGGGCGGTGGGGGCGGTGGGGGCGAAGGACATGGAATAGTGGTATGGCTGCACCTGGCCGAAACATGCACCATAAACACAAGGAAGTACACAAAAAACAGTACTCTCAGTTTAAAAATAGACTTGAATTAACTGTATGCTTATTTATATATCTACTTAATTTCAATTTATTTGGTTTATTAGCGTGTTTGTTATAATTCTCATAGTTCTCATGTGTAACCTGATCTTATTGCTCTTTGGTGAAATCAATGTATATATATAGGTGATGTCTCTCAGTTAGTTAGTTGCTTTTGTGGCTATTGTATTAATCATTTTAATTGAAATTTTAAAATCAGATGATTAGCTGATTGGTACCATCTTTCACTTTGGTCCTAACCAAATGTTGCACAAATATTCACTATTGTGTTATTTTCACGAGTAAAAAAGTTATTTAATTCATTCACTGTCATCATCAAACAAAATCCATCAACCATCCAAGAATTCAATACAATTCATGAGCCCAATTATCTCTCAATACAAGGACATTCAAGAATGATCACTAGTGTTCACTCATCGTAACACATGTTATTGTAATCCTCATATAATATTCTTGCAAAGTATTTTTTGCATTTATAAATTTTAATCAACACTCATAAACAATTAAGCTTGTTTATAGATTTTCAATAGACAATCAGAAATAGATAAATAAAATCCCCATAACTTTTAATTTGGCATGGAACCTTTTCCCCTTCTTTCAATAGGAATAAAAATAAAACACGAAATTTTAAAATAGTAACATTAAATATTACCATTGACAATAAGAATAATAGACTAAAAATAATATTTTTAAAACTCACTACAACTACAATGTTACTTATTTTTCTTATGGCTAGAAAGTACAAAATCATGATCCCCATTCACAATCTTTAAGTAAGATTTTCATATAGAACCAAAGGGATTTCATCATCCAATCCTTTGAAGTCAAAGTGTTTTTTCCTCATATTTGTTGCAAATCCAAGCGTTTCTATCTTTAGACTTATTATTTAAACATAAGATTACTTCACCTTATGTAATAGAGATATATATGCTCCAATATCTTAAGTCCTTCCCATATAGAATCTCCACTTGTATGGTTCTTCCATTGAATTAAATATTCTATGAGATCCTTTCTTTTTAGTTTCTACACCCTATTAGACCAAGTAGTTACTTTACTATCAAATTCCTCATCATCCATTGGTGGTAGATTAACTAAAGGCATAATATGTTATCTATGAGACCTCTCTATAAATGAGACATCAAAAAGATTAACTTGGTTGGACTTTCCACGTCCATTTTTTTTTTAAGGGAGAAATAAGACTATATATTAACTAGCATATATGTCTTAAATTTTAATTTAATCTATATAACATATGCCGAGAGATATCTTTCTCGAGGTGCCTATTTTTAATCAATTTTGAACCCTAAATTAAAATAGGCACCTCGAGAAGGATATCTCTCGGCATATGTTATATAGATTAAATTAAAATTTAAGACATATATGCTAGTGGCACTTGCGTGATGCAACATGGAAAACAAAAAATAAATTAATATATAATTATATAGTATCTTTTTATTAAAATAAATTATATTATATTATTATATTATTATATTATTTTATCATTACAATTTTATATATCTATTTAGACTATTTTTATTAATATATATGTGTTGCAAGATCAAAGCAAATACTAAAAGATCTAAGATATATTAAACTTTGTCTAATAGCATGTATTATGGTTATGGTTAGTGTTAGGGTTAATGTTAGTGTTATGGTCGAGGCTAAGGTTTACATCATGGTTTGGATTAGGGTTATGATTAGGTTGAGGGTTATGATAATGGTTAGGGTTTATATCATGGTTAGGGTTAGCATGGTTAGGTTTAGGGCTAGCATAGGTTAGATTTTATATCATGGTTAGGTTTATGGCTAAGGATTATTATTAGGGTTAGGGTTTATGGTTATGGTTAGGTTAGGGTTAAGGTCTAGAGTTATGGTTAGGATTATGGTTAGGGTTATGGTTTACATCATGGTTGGTGTTGAAGTTAGAGTTACAGTTATGATTAGGATTATGGCTAGGGTTAGGGTTTACATCATGGTTAGGGTTACGATTAAGGGTTAGTGTTAGGATTAATATTAGTATTTATATCATGGTTATGGCTAGGGTTAAGATTTACATCATGGTTAGCGTTAGGGCTATTGTTTGGGTTAGGGTTTATGGTTTGAGTTATAGATAGGTTTAGGATTATAATTATGGTTATGGTTATGGTTATGGTTATGGTTATGGTTATGGTTAGGGTTAGGGTTAGGGTTAGGATTAGGGTTTACATTGTTCTTAGAATTATTGATAGGGTTAGCTTGTACACCATGGTTAGGGTTAGGTTTAAAGTTATTTCTATGCAAACAACTATCCAACCCTTTGGATGCAGCAAGATATTAATACCCTTCATATATTATTAATATATTATAATAGATTATTGGTGCATCCTAAGGGTTGTAGAGTCATTCCCCATTTTTAGGGTTAGGGTTTAGGCTTATGATTAGCTTAGGTTAGGGTTAGGGTTATGATAAGGGTAATGGTTTAGAGTTGTGGTTAGGACTATGGTAAAGGTTATGGTTTACATCATGATTCAATTACATTAAACTTAAGATTAAATTACTATTAAAGTTTAATTAGGATTAGGGTTTGGGCTAGATTAAGGTTCAATTTGGGTTAGGGTTCAGTTTAGGGTAAGATTATTGTTAAGGTTAGGGTTTAGGATTATGGTTAGGTTAGCATAATGATTAGGGTTAGGGTAAGGATTATGATTGGGGTTATGGTTTGGGGTTCTAGTAAGTTTCTTGTTTAGATAATGGTTGGGGTTAGGGTCATAGTTAATATTATGGCTAGGGTGAGGGTTTACATCATAGTTAGGATTAGGCTTACGTTTGGGGTCATGATCAACATCTTTGTTTAAGGTTAGGATTTACATCATGCTTAGGGTTAGGGTGATGATTATGGTTGGGATTAGGGTTGAAGATCAAGGTTAGGGTTAGGGTTTAAGGTTAGGATTAGGAATATGGATAGGATTTACTCTTAGGATTAGGGATAGGTTTCAAGTTATGTTTATGGTTAGGATTAGGTTTAGGGTAAGGGCTAATGATTATTATTAGGGTTAGGGTTTATGGTAATGGTTAGGTTAGGGTTAAGGTTTAGAGTTATGGTAATAATTATGGTTAGGGTTATGGTTTACATCATGGTTGGGGTTGGAGTTAAGGTTAGGCTTATAGTTAGCCTTAGGGTTACATTTATGGTTAAGATTATGGATAGGGTTAAGGTTTACATCATGGTTAGGGTAAAGGTTAAGGGTTAGTATTAGGATTAATGTTAGTGTTTATATCATGGTTATTGTTAGGGTTAGGATTTGCATCATGGTTAGGGTTAGGTTTATTGCTTGGGTTAGGGTTTAGGGTCTCAGTGATAGTTAGGTTTATTAGTTAGGTTAGGGTTTATATCATGGTTAAGGTTAGGGTAATGATTATGGTTTAATATTAGAGTTAAATTTATGGTCATGGTTAGGGTTTAGTGTCACTGTTACAATTATGTTTAGGCTTTACATCAAAGTTAGGGTTAGGGTAAGCACAATCATAGTTACAGTTAGTATTAGAATTATAGTTGGGGATATGGTTAGGATTAGGATTTGGTTTATGGTTGTGTTTTGGATTAAATTTAAGGTTAGCATTATGGTCAAGGTTAAGGTTTACATCATGGTTAGGGTTATGATTAGGGTTAAGGTTTAAGGTTAGGCTTATGATAATGGTTAGGGTGTATATCATGGTTAGGGTTACCATCAATGTTAGGGTTTGGCTTTGGTTTAGGATTATGGTTAGGGTTAGGGTTTAGTTGTAAGGTTAAGTTTATGGCTAGGGTATAATCTTAGGGTTACAATTATGATTAGGGTTACACCAAAGTTAGGGTTAGAATTCGGGTTATGGCTCAATTATATTAAAGTTAGGGTTAAATTAGTATTAAAGTTCAATTATGATTAGGGTTTGGGCTAGATTAAGGTTAGGAATAAATTAGGATTAAGGTTCAATACATGTTGGGGTTAAGTTGAGGGTAGGATTATTGTTAGGGTTAAGGTTTAGGATTATGATTAGGTTAGTGTTTTGATTAGGGTTAGGGTAAGGATTATGATTAGGGTGATGGTTTGTGTTATTATTAGGTTTATTGTTTACATCATGGTTGGGGTTAGGGTCATAGTTAGGATGATGGCTAGGGTTAGGGTTAGGGTTATGGTTAGGATTAGGTTTAGAGTTAGGGCTAAGGATTATTGTTAGGGTTAGGGTTTATTTTTATGGTTAGATTAGGTTTAATGTTTAGATTTATGGTAAGGATTATGGCTAGGGTTATGGTTTACATCATGGTTGGGGTTTGAGTAAGGGTTAGGTTTATGGTTAGGATTATAGTTAGGGTTAAGGTTTACTTCATGGTTAGGTTTAGGGTTAAGGGTCATAGTTAGGATTAATGTTCGTGTTTATATCATGGTTATTGTTAGGGTTAGGATTTACATCATTGTTAGTGTTAGGTTTATTGCTTGGGTTATGGTTTAGGGTTTGGGTTATTGTTAGGTTTAGGGTTATAATTTTTGTTATGGTTATGATTAGGATTTACATCATGGTTAGGATTAGGGTTTACATCTTGCTTAGAATTATGGATAGGCTTAGGGTGTACATCGTCATTAGGTTTAGGGTTACTTTTAGGGAAACAACTATCCAACCCTTAGGATGCATCAAGATATCAATACCCTTCATATATTATTAATACATTGTAATATATGATTTGTGCATCCTAAGGGCAGTAGAGTCATTCCCTATTTTTAGAGTTAGGGTTTAGGGTTGTGATTAGTTTAGGTTAGGGTTACTGTTAGGGTAAGGGTTAGGGTTAAGGTTATGATTAAGGTAATGGTTTAGAGTTGTGGTTAGGAATATGGTAAAGGTTATGGTTTACATCATGGCTTGGGTTAGGGTTAGGGTTAACATTAGTATTATAGCTCTAGGGTTATGTTTTACATCATGGTTGGGGTTAAGAGTTACTGTTAGGATTAATGGTAATTTTTACATCATGGTTAGGGTTAGGATTACGGTTAGCGCACACCATTATTAGTGTTATTGTTGGGATTATGGATAGAGTTAGGGCCTAGGACTATGGTTAGGTTTAGGGTTTGAATCATGGTTAGGGTTAGGGTAATTATTTAGGATAGGGTTTAAGATTAGGATTAGGATAATAGTTAGGGTTTACATCATTATTAGGATTACCTAGGTTAGTTTAGGTTTAGGTTATGGTCAAGGAATTGAGTCTAGATTATATTGGCAAGGTCAGGGTTTGGTTATGATATGTGATTGATCATAGTTATGATTAGTATTAAATTTTGATTAGGGTTAGAATTACGATTATGATTCAATTACTTTAGGCTTATGGTTAAATTAGGGTAAGATTAAGTTTAGGGTTAAGATTATGCTACAATTAGGGTTAATATTGTAGGATTATGCATTTATAAAACTTATTATCTATTTTTATGAAATATTAATAAAATCTTTATTATTATGTACATTTATTCAATAATTCTATAAAATGAATAACTTTAAACTTTGTTCTAATAAAATTAAAACATTTGTAAATAGCTTAAAGCTTTTTTTTAATTAAAATTATTTTCTTTTAACCTTTTAAATTTTTGATATATTATTTTTGAAATATTTTGAACTCAACTAAAATAGAAAAATCACATCTATATGATAAATAAGAAACTTTTAATAATAAATATTTTTATATCTTAAATATTATATAGTATTTTTAAAATAGCTGTGCATGCACATAAATTTGAATTTTTGAATATAAAAAAATTATATTTTTATGGTTGAAATTTAGAAACATATAAATTCTTTTTGATCTTTACAAATTGAAAATTAAGATTTTTTATTTTTTTTTCTCTTAAAAATATTGCTTCTATTTAGTATTCCAAGCCTTTTTAGCCTTTCTAAATTGGATATTAGATTCTTTCCTTTCTTTTTAATATTTCTATTAAACATTCTATGTAGCCATTATAAACTTAAGAAATTAAAATATAAATAGAATCTTTTGGAATTTTTTTGTAGATACATAAATAATATTTCTATTATATTTTTGCTCTTCCATGTAAATCATTCATGTTCTCTAGTTAAACTAAATTCTATTAATTTTTAATTTTTAATTGAATCACCAATCAATTTTAGAAAAAAATAATTTTACAATTGATTTTTGAGATTTACAAATAATATTTAAAAAAATTTAAATAAATAAATTGACCAAAGCTTACATTCATTTTTTTCTATGATTCCTAATCTATTTGATTTCACTTATTTGACCACCTTATTTTCTGGTTGAAATGATGGATCAATGGGCATTCTATTTCACTTCTATTTATTTGTTCTTGAGTTATATTAGTATTGAAAAGAATGGATGTTGCTTTATGTCTGTCAAACATTTGTATTCTCAAAGAATACAGAGAATGCATAAAATATTCTTCTCACATGAATAACAAAACCTTATGAATGATAACTAACTTGATTAAAAAAAACTTATACAAATTATCAAACTTCAAAAGAAGCACAGCTAATTTTTAGCTGCTCGAACATAACCCTGATTCTTGAGAAAACTGTGAATTAAAGATTTTAAGCCATGATTAATTTCTATTTTCTTGATATTTTGGAAAATGGAACTTGGATCATACTAATGTGAATATTTAATCACTCACTGAAATTGTGAAGACATTAGCATGGAAATGCAATATTCTCAAAATGACTGAGGACATATAATGGAGGAAGAGGCTTTGAAACAACAAGAATACAACAAACATAAATTCATTTATCTCCAAAAATTTCACAGTAGAACAAAGAAGTCTTTTGCTTTCCCCAAATCGGTAAATAAGTTGTAGCAATAAAATAGCTATGACATATATGAAATGTCTGACCTTTCAAATTCCATACTCATAAAAATTTAATACATCAACGATATGCTGTCAAAATAAAGGATGAAGATTTCATGTTTTCATATTCCAACAAATATACAAGAATAAAGTTCATATGAAGTGAATCAAATCAAAACACAAGCATGATTTTTATCTGCATAAAATCTGAAAAAGTCGCTGAAGCATTGTAAAAACTGCTACAAGCTCTTCGACTGAGACTGCTATAGTTCCAAATGGATCATATAGATTGAAAAAACAACGATACAAATTAGTTTTTAAATGAATATTTCCATACGTCAAAAAATAAGGGAATGGCGTTAAAAGCCTGCAATAATAGAAAATTCACCGTGGGCGGAAAACAATGTAGGAAAACAGTCCTACCGTGAGAAGAAATATAAAATTCTGATAAGAGTTTTTGGAAACCAAAATCTCTATATTGTGTTACACGTAGAGATAAAATCACACCAGCAACAATTTATCCTATCTAATATTCTAATGATGAATCACAAAATGTGATCTAAAATATTGATTAAAGAAATACACACAATCATATGAAAAAACAACAAGTCATTTAATATAATCATATGAAAAAATAACAAGAAGTTATTTAATATTATTCTTAAATATTTTTCATTCCAAAAACCATCAGAACTTTCTTATGCATAAAACTGAAATAATGCTTGAACTGGGAGAAGGTAAAAGGCCTGTAATATTGGGGATGATTGTTATCCACAAACTCTGTTGGAGCCCATAATTCTTTATTATAAGGAAAGTGTACAAACCAAGCGATAGACAGCTGATTCGTCCATCCTCTGAAAACCACCCGGTGCTCTGCGCTGCGGAATCTGCGGTTTGTCCATGCCTGGAAGTTCACCCACAAAAAATATTTATGTTAATAAGGACGATAAATAAATTATAGTTAATGGGCTCTTTGTCAGAAATTCACACCTACAGAGAGTCGCCTACGTTGATAACAAAGGAAGAATCTATGGGCTTCACATTTAACACTTAAATTTTAACCATAACACTCTCCACTTCTATTTGTAACTGCCGTTCATGCATAACGAAAGGTTTCTTTTTGGTTATAGAATGTCGAATCGTTTCAATTTCATCAGTTATAGAATGTCCATGAATATCTCAGTCATTTCAGGAATTCAAAGCACTTCTTTTTTCTTACACAGTTACTGGTGATGACTCCTATATGTTACTGGTGATGACTTCTATATGATGTCATTGTAGGTTACGCCTCTCGATGTAAATATACCATGTCTCCTACCTCAAAATATATCTACATGAAATATTAATTTTAATTCACGTTTTTTCTTATTCTATTATTTTTTTATGGGTTTCTCAATTGGATTTAATATGTTTTGACTTTTATCAATAAAATCAACTAGTTTTTGGAATGGAGGAACTATATATATACTATACGTATCAACAACTGTATTCTTAGGTAGTCTATGTAGCTTAAAGAATCTTATAAAAATTTGTCAATCAAAGAGGTTTGAAACTTGGTTGAATAGTTAAGAAATATGCATACTTTGTCTGTTATTTATAATTAAATAAGTGAAATTTTTAACATGTACCTTATGGAGGCAGATGATGAAATCTATAAATATATTGGTTTAATTTTTATTCAAAACTTGTAGTATTTCTTATAATTATATAGAAAAACATGTTCTTCATTTTTCTTCACATGTGATACTCTCTGTTATATGATTGATAACATCTTCCTTAAGGCCATTATAAAAGAACCATTCTCTCATTTTATGTTTTGTAAAGTCGAAAAGTAGGAACTTAGCCAATTCTCCACATGGAAGGGTGGGAATTTACTAAGCTCAATTTTCACTTCAGAAAATTTTACCTTCAAAATGGGGGGATGAATCTAATAAATCCAATCTCAAAGGATGCAAGGACTAAATAGTAAGTATATTGGTTGTGATTGGAATGCAATTAACCCTCTTTTTCAGGTTGATTAATTGGATTAAGGAAAAGTGTCAAAAATGAAGACAAAGTATGCGAAAATAGTGAGCTATAGAATCTAGATTCAATTGTGCACCTGGATCTGAGAAGTTTGAGATGATTCAGAGATGCTCTATGAAATCGGGTAAAATTTGCAAGCACCATGTGTCTAGACAAGGGTTCCCTCCAATTGATCCTTTGACCTTTCCACACATCGAAAACATTTTTTCTCTCTATGAATAATGCTTAATTCCAAAAGTAAAGTTGTGCAATTGTTTCCTGCACACAGATAGAAAGGGGAATGTGTTGTGAATAGGGGTGACTTATTCAATGCCATCAGTGACTTTTTCTTGGATATAGTTGGGAGTGATTTATTCAGTGCCATCTGAGACTTCTTCAAAACTGATAGTCTCCTTAAACAACTAAGCGTCACCTTTGTTTCTTTGATTCCGAAGAATGACAGTGCTAAATCCAGTAAGGATTTTTGGCCTATTAGTTTATATAATGCTATTTATAAAATTATTTCCAAAACCACAGTCAATAGGTTAAAACTACTGCTTGATAAAATGATCTCCAAAAATCAAAAAAGTTTTGTGGAAGGAAGACACATTTTAGATGTGATAATTGTGGCCCATGAGCTTGTTCATTCCATGGATAGCAATAAGAAGCCTTAGATGGATTTCAAAGTGGACAGTTATAAGGCCTATGATAGTGTGTCCTAGGAATTTCTCTTTGAATTTCTTAAAAGATTTGGGTTCAAACGAAAATTCTTAGACCTAACTGAGAAATGTGTTTGCACCCCTAAGTTCTCAATCCTCCTTAATGATTTTCCCAAGGGCTAATTTTCCTATGGAAAAGGGCATCGTAAGGATGACCCCCTCTCCCCTTATCTTTTCATCATTCTTGCTAAAGTGTTATGGAGAAATATTGAAATACTTAGATGTTAGGGTGTTATAAAAGGCTTTTAAGTTGCCTCTTCCCTAATCGCTACTACCCATCAACCATTTGTTGATGATACAATTATCTTTGGTGAACCTTTTATTTCTGTGGCAAAGCAATGGAAAAAGACCCTAGATAGATATGCTATCATCTCAATCCAACATATTAATTTTGTTAAGAGTAAACTATTTTTTTTTAATGTCAAACCCACCCTCCATATCAAAATATCCTCCATTCTTGGTTGTCAAATTGCCACCCTCCCTGACTCCTATCTCGGGTTGCCCCTTCTCTCCAAAAATTCTAATAATTTTTTTGGAGTGGTTAGCTTGAAATATTTCAAAAGATGTTAGTTGGCTGGAAAGGGAAACTACTTATCTTGGCAAGAAAGATACAACTTGTTAAATCTTGTCTTCAAAATTTGTCTATTTATTACCTATCTCTATTCAAGATACCTAGGGTGGTTTCCAAAATAATTGAAAGGATCCAAAGGAGTTTCCTATGGTCTTGTATGGAAAAAAAAAGTACACTCTCCTTGGTCTCTTGAGATGTTGGTTGCAGACCCTAGAAGTGTGGCAGACTAGGAAGAAGAAAGATTAAATCTTTTAATAAAGCTCTTATTCGTAAAATTGGTTGGAAATTAACTGAGGATAAAATATTTAACCAAGAAGAGCTTCCCTTTGGTTCTTCTATTTGGAATAGTGTGGTTACAATCAAACATGATATCAAAAGAAATCATAGGATGTTTTAGGAAATGGTAGAAAGTCTGATTTTTTGAAAGGCATTTAGTTGTTTGATCATTCTTTAAATTTACTCCCCCATTTGGTGAATACCAAAAAGTTCCCAATTAGACATTGGGGGGGAAAGGTACATGATTTTATAACTTGGGACAGGGGACACACTTCTTAGATTGATCTAAGTGGTTTTGTCTCATCTAGACCATAGATTCAACCCTCCACTAGAAGGCTAATTTTGAAGGAAGTTGTCGATTTCACTGCCATGTTTCCTAACTATTCTCTTTACACTCCTAATGGGAAGGATGAATTAATTTGGAAACAAAGTGTGTTTGGAAACTTCACTATGAATTCTACTTACCATTTGGTAGAGGAAAACAATGACAAAAATGTATTATGGAAGGCTATTTGGATTAAGGGGCTAATCTCAAAAATCAAATATTTTTGGTGGGCAACTACTCATGGTCATATTCTTACTATTGATAACCTAATTAAAAGGGGATTTTCTTTGGTCAATAGGTGTGAACTCTATTACACTAAATTAGAAATCATTCATCACATTTTTCTACATTGTAGCATTGCTCGGGATGTTAGGGAAGAAATATTGAAGAAGCTTAATATTAATTGGGTGCAACTCAATTAGTTCAAAGATTTCCTAGAGGTGTGGTAGGCTTCCCCTTACTCTCACCTAATTACTAAGAGTATCTGGTATCAAACTCCTCCCCTTCTTTCTTGGAACATCTAGAAAGAACAAGACAACAGGATATTCAACGAATAGAAGAGAAACAATAAGATCTTGGCCTCCATCATTATTCAACAGATTAAGGAAAATATTAATGTTGAGTCTACTAGTTTCTCTAGAATCCTCCCGTCTCTTTTGGATCTCATATTAAAATATGTTTTGGGAATTTGACACAAACTTTTGAATGTTAATTGGCAAAGAATGATTCTAAGAAATTCATTTTTATGAAATCTCCTAAAATTGGATGGATTAAGTTTAATTTTGATGAGTGCTCTAAAGGAAACCCTGGGATCATGGGAGTAGGAGGTTTAATTCGTGATCACAAAGGCTTCTTGGTTGTTGGGTTTGGTTTTGGTCTAGGGAAAGCTACTAACAACAAGGTGAAAGCTTGGGCAGCCTGGATGGGTCTTCAGAGACTATATCATATCACTAAGAAGATTATAATTCTTGAAGGAGATTCCAAACTAATTATTGACTACGTCAATTGTGTAATCTCTCCTCCTTGGGAGATTAAAGATAGAATAGACAAATGTAAATGGCAGATTGGATTATTTGAAAACATTAAAATATAACATACCTAGAGAGAAGGTAATAGGTCAGCTGACCTCATTGGCAATCAAAATCTTCATATGATGGATGGGAAGATCTTTAAGTTTGAAAATATCTCTAAAGAATTGAAAAGAAAGAAGGAAGTTGGAGTATTGACCTATTTGAATGAGTTTTTTAATGCCCGTGTTTTTTGTAATCTTTAATTGCCAGTTGGGCCCACACAGGTGGTAGGCTTACAAGGAGATGACTTAGCACCATGATGAATGGGATTACGTCAATAGTTGGATGGCCTACGTGGACAATGTTTTGGAAATGAGCTTTCTTGATAAAAGCATGATAGCAACATATGAGATCTATGCTTGGATTTGGGATGATAAAGTATTTATTAGAAGGGCTAGAAAAAGGACTAATTTTTTCACTTCGAAGAACATGAAAAGGAGTGATGTTTACATCACCATTATAGGAAACGATGATCCCAAGTGCCACACATGCGATAAAAATCATTTGAGGGTTATCTGGAAAGGTTTTTTAAAGGTCTTCTCTTCCAAAAGAAGTAATAGTTGTCATTTTTGCTGCTATTTGCTCAATCGCTTTCATAGAGTTTGGTATTTTTGTACTTTTTCCTTTCACAAAATGGATGGTTCTCTAAAATGCACTTAACTGAGTAACTGTGTGGATTTGAGAGATAACAAAGAGCTATAAGAGCTCTTTCAAATGGTGGAATTCACTCCTTTCTTCTTGGCAATGATGGTATACAACAAGGAGCTCTCGACCAGGGTTTTGTAATTCCTGGTAGCATGGGGTGGTTATGCTAGGAAGAATTACCTTCATGATATCGCCTGAGTACATAGTAGAGGTGACCAAATTGGAGAATGAAGGAGAGAAAGTCGAGAAAAAGAGGACAAGAGACTATAGAGGCTTCATGAAGAAATTCCTTGAGAATGGCAAGAAAATGGTTCCCTTCCAAAATGGGTATGATTGTTTGAACCTTCCTAAGCCTTTTTGTTTGGTCAACTATCATTTTATGTAGTATTTTACCTTAGAGGGTCGTTATTCTACTGTCCATGGCTATCACTTCCTCATTTTGAACCACATTAGACACCATAAGATTAATATGTCATTCTTTCTATTTTCGTCCCTTATTGCCTCTATTCAAAATTGGTGCAAATTTACCTCTACATCAAGGTTTAATTTACTTAATGTATAAGTATGTCGTTTATCATACCCCCACCACAAGCTATATTGAATCGGCCTTTTGTAGTTAGAGTAGCTATAAGAACACCCCTAAAAATAATCCTAGTTTAATCTTTGAGAACCCTAAGGAATCGTCTATCCTCTCGGGTCCTGGTAAAAGCATGGGCAAAAGCCTTGTTATGACACTGGAAAATAATTCCTTTGAGCTGGCCTTGTTGGAATTAACCATAGACAAAAGGAAATGTGAAACACCTAAAACACCCCGAGGAAAGCTAAGAGGTATAGTAGTGAGTCTATCGAAAAGAGCTTGATGATTGACTTGGAGATTCAAAACTTGGAAGAGGAAGATGCAAAAGGAAATTGAAGAAGAAAACAACAAATCGAAAAGTGAACAGGAGTCTCCTTTCAAAGAGCACAATGGCCTAGTCTCCTCTAAAGATATGGAAACGGTTCCCTATTCGCCTTTGAGGCCAACCCAGGAGGCTAACAACATTGTTTAGGAGCAATTGAATGACATGAAGGAGAAAATTGCAAGGCTAGAAAAGAAATATGATGAACATGATAGTCAGATGAAAATTTTGTATGATGCTTTTACTTGTCTCTATAATATCATAGATGGGATAATGAAGAATTTGGTCTTGGGTATGGTTTCTGGTAAAGGTAGACTGAATAGAATTAGGAAGAAGAAGGGTGAGGGTATAAGAGAGATGACAAAGGAGGACGAAGAAGATCAGAAGGAGACATGGGAGTAGAATATCGGTAGGCTAGAGTGGAAATGGAATCTGATAAAGAAGTAATGGTCTCTTGGTTTTCTCTATTTTGGTCTTTTTGTTATGTTTTTCTTTAGATGGTTACTTGGGGTCTGTGTGCCCAATTTGACAGACTTTATGTTAATTAATTATACTAAGATTGGCTTGGTTATGGTTGATAAAGATAATGTTGGAAACATCATTAGTAGTATAGCTTATGATAATAGGTATTGTGATACTTCTGCTATTAAGATTGGGTATGATACTAGCATCTATAGAAATAGTTTCAGGGGTAGGAAATTTTTTTATCATTTTTTATTAGAACTGGTTCCTTTTGGTAGCTATTTTACAGTTGGTATTTGGTTTTTGATGCAATTCAGCTTCTCTTTTTGCTCATGGCCATCTCCCTGCTTATTAATTAATTAATTAATTATTCCCATACCTGAAATGGCATTGTATCCCTTTAACAACTAACCTTTGATATTCTTTTCTCCCTTCATTACGATGGAACTTTCAGTCAAATCTTGTGATTTGAACTTGGAACGGATCGTATCTTGCTTCTAAAATTAACCTTTTCCAACACATAATCTTTTGGCATTTCAAAATTTGTTCATTATTTATTCATGTATAAACTATTCAATATTATTTTATAGCCTTTAGGTTCTTCATGGAATTGGTTGTGCTTGCGTATTAGAATTTTTTTACCGATCTTCTGTATACTGCCGTGCCAAGGGGTGGCTGCAGTTTATTCTTTATTTATGCACGATACGTATTAAATATGTATTCTAATCGGGGAAGACTAAATCAACATTTATTTCGATTACGTTGAAAATTTACACTGATCTTCTAAATACAGCCGCACCAACGGGTGGCTGAACATTATTCACTATTGATGCACTATAGAATGAATGAATCCAGTTTTGTTTGTCTGTCTTGAGAATGGATGAGAACAGGAGAGGAGCGAAAATCGGTTTCAGTGGCTGTCGATACGGTGAGATTCGGAAGTAGGGTCTTCACGATTACGAAAGAGGCGCACAAGTGACCAGTTTTGGTCTGATAAAACAGATTTCTTGGAGATCGGTACGGCCATGGAATATGGTTGCTGAGGCCGCACAGGTGCCCAATCCATCTCTGATAAAAGAGATTTCTTTGGGGGCGGCGGTGGGGGCGGTGGACATGGAATAGTGGTATGGCTGCACCTGGCAGAAACATGCACTATAAAGAGAAGGAAGTACACAATAAACAGTACTCTTAGTTTCCAACGCATGAAATTCTCCATATTTTCTTTCTTGTGTTAAGCGCACAGAAAACACTTTACGTTTCAACTAATTGATCAGTTAGTAGCCGACAAGTGATATGACATCCAATGCAATACTCTCATCTATATATACAGGGAGCCCTAAATTTAAGAAGCTCCTACGAGGACCTTTGTTCCGTCAAATGATGCATTCAATGTCTTATGCGTAGTAGAGATGAAACAATTTACGATCTGCTACCTATTCAAATTAGAAGCTTTGACTAACTAATTACATCTTAACGAAAAAAGAAATATCCCAAAATTAATTTAGTGTGAGGGTTACAAATATAATTAGTGTAAGGGTTATAATTAGGGTTAGGTTTAGGGTTAGTATTGGGTTTAGTCTTACTGATTATAATTAGGGTAAGGTTTAAAGATTATAAATAGTGATTATAGTGATTATAGTGATTATTATAGATAATATGTGATGATAGCTATAAGAGTTAGTGTTTGGGTTACGATTAGGGTCTTTAGGGTTAGGGTTAGATATAAAGTTAGGTTTAGGGTCATTATCAGGTTAGGGTTAGGGTTAGGGTCTAGATTAGAGGGTGTAATAGTATTCTAGATAAAATAATAGTTGTAATTGGTTTTAGTAACGATTAGAGTTATTATTGTAGGATAATGCTTGGGGTAAAGGTTCAGGTTCAATTAAAATCAGTATTAGGGTTAGGGATAGGGTTTAATTAGGATTAAGGTTAGCATTACAATTAAATTAATAGAGCTTTGTTTGAAGGGTAGCATTATAATCCAATTAGGGTTATGGGTTATGTTAGCATAAAGATTGGGGATTACGTCAAGCATAGGTTGGATTTACAATCGAGGTTACTTCAGGGTTATGGTTGATGTTGAAAATAGGGTTTAAATAGTAATTATGGTTAAGGTTAATTTTAGGGTTAGGATTATGGTTAGGGTTAAGGTTTACTATTAAGGAACATAAGTTTATGGTCATTGTTTAATGTTAGGGTTACAATTATGTTTAGTTTTTACATCAAATTTAGGGTTAGAATTAGGGTTATGGATCAATTATATTAAGGTTAGGGTTAAATTGGTATTAATGTTCTATTAGGATTAGGGTTTGCGCTAGGATAAGGTTAGGAATAGATTATGATAAAATCTCAATTTGAATTAGGGTTACATTTAGGGCAAGATTGTTGTCAGTGTTAGGGTTTAGGATTATGGTTAGGTTAGAGTTAGGATTAGGGTTGGGGTTAGGATTACTATTATTGTTATGGTTAAGTTTATTATTTACATCATGTTTAGCATTAAGGTTAGGTTTAGGATGATGGTTAGGCTTAGGCTTAGGGTCATAGTTAGTATTATGGTTAGGGTTAGGGTTTACATCAAGCTAAGGTCAAGGTTAAGATTAAGGTTTGGGTCAAGGTTAGGGTTAGGATTTGAGCTAGGTTCATTATTATT
Source organism: Cryptomeria japonica (assembly GCF_030272615.1). Lineage (NCBI taxonomy): Eukaryota > Viridiplantae > Streptophyta > Pinopsida > Cupressales > Cupressaceae > Cryptomeria > Cryptomeria japonica. The sequence continues at coordinate 232,112,846 of NC_081413.1, forward strand.
ATCATGATTTGAGTTAGGTTTAGGCTTAGAGTTAGGGTGAGGATTATGGTTAATGTTAGGGTCTGAGATTAAGGATAGGGTTAGGGTAATGGTTTGAGTTAGGGTTGAGGGTTAGGATTAGGATTATGGATAGGATTTACTCTTAGGATTAAGGATAGGTTTTTGGTTTTGGTTTTGATTAGGGTTATGGTTTGGGTTTGGGTTATGGTTATGATTAGGTTTTAGGGTTAAGACTAAGTATTATTTTTAGGGATAGGGTTTAGGGTTATGGTTAATATTGTAGTTAGTTTTAGGGTTTAAATATAGCTCAAGTTATAGCTTAATTAGAATTATGATTCAAGCATATTTAGGGTTTTGGTTACATTTACATAGGATTATGGTTAGGATAGAATTAGGGCTACTATTGTGCTATAATGGTTGGATTCATTTATATTTAGATTAGGAGAATAATAATCATGATTAAGGTTAGGGTTAGGGTTTCAGAAGGGTTAGGGATAGAATTATGATTAGGGTTAGGGTTTGGATCATCATTAGGATTAGAATTAGATTCAAGTTTTGGGATAGGGATAGAACCTTGATATTAAAGATAGAACCCCAGGTTTAGTGAGTCACATATTTGTAAATTTACAATGTCTTTTAATAAATTTAAAATGCATATAATAATTTAGGAAAATACAAAACCAAAAATAAATTGAAAATTATAATAAATCTATTAAAACAAATTTTCATTTTTAAACCCAAAAACATGAAATTTTACAAAATAGTATATACTATAATTTATATAAATTTTATGAAATATTCAAAAATAAGTTACTTGTGGATATCCATGACTAAGATGTTGGTAATTGAATAGATTGAGCTGAAACCTTCTAAGCAATTGGTAAGTTCTTATCAATCAAACTTTTCATAAAAATGAACTTAAAGTCCTAAAATCATGGAATAATCTTAATCAACCTTTCTATCTATCATTGGTACTACACAAGTGGTAAAATTTATTAGTATTTTATGATTGATTTGGATCTCTTATGAGAGAAAATTTTGAATGCATTGTAAAAATATTAATTGACCTTGATTTTCTATTGTTAATTTATATGAGATAGACATATTTATTGACAAGAAAATTGATAACATAAAATACATAAAAATGTACTTAAAACACCATCATTGATTTGATTTCTATGCTTATCAAAAGAATAATATTATTTTAGAACCATTTATTTTTCACATTATTAATATCTATTCAATCCTTCCTTGTCTATAACTCCATATTCGATGGTATTTTATTTGAATTCATATAATATAGTTAAAACACATCTGTAAAAGTGAGATAACTATACATTTTGAAAAATATTTAACGCATTTAAATCTCATTTTTTTATATGCAAGCTATAATAGTATTCAAATAGGGTTAGAGTTTAAGGATAAAGCATGGTGTGAATGTTAGGATTATATAATAAAACTTGATTTTAAGGTCAAAGATAAGGTTTAATTAGGTTTATCTATTGTGATGAAATATCATGCGTCTCTAAGTTCTCCTTCAAATCAGGGGCTTGACTGAAACAACTTCCTTAAAATAAGGATTTAGTTGTTCTGGATCACCAACTACATTTTGAAATTCAAAATCACCCTCTTGGGTCGAGCAAGTTTTAAAATCCCATAAAAAGGGGGTTGAAACTAGAGTGAAGGTGTTGTTTAAGGCTTCAAAAGTTGTGTCAACTGGAAGTGGAATTGTGGAATTTGTTTCAAAAACTTCTGTTTATCAGGCCTTCAGCCTTTCTTATCCATTCTCTAGTTGTGCTTATTTCTATAGAAATGACTGTCCCTTAGATGACTACTACTTCACTGGTATGCCCTTCCTGAGATAGTGTATATACCTCTGTCTTTTTATCAAAACTATTTTCATTCATTTGTATTTCGAGACTGCATTTTCCTGTTCTAAACTATTCTATATTTTGACTAAAAGGTAGTCGTTGCTGCTTCAAAAACCATATGGACCTACCTGTCTTTGTATCTATGAAATCCTTGATCATTTGACAGTAAGAGTGTGACTATGACAGTCATCTTGATTATGTATTCTCAAAGGGTTACTTCAAATAAAATGGTTGCCCTCTTTTAACCTTGAGAGTTTGAAGTGAATGTCCTCAGGTTTTTGTCCTTAGTTGTAACCTTTTCCTCAATGGTTCTACGTTTAAAAGTTATGACTATCACAATTGCTCATAATCACCTTTCAAGGTTGTCTTGCTATTGTTCAATGTTCACTAACCTTGTGCATCTTTCTTGTCAAGCACTTTCATTTTGCTATCACCACGTGTAGAGGGTTGGAACATGTATCTTTGTGTGGTTACCATGTGTAGTTCTACCTTACAATTCTCTATTGAACAAATTATTCCTTTGAAGGGACTGGACTTTTAGTTCACTAGCTCTCTATAACTGTCATTCCCCTCTTTGATGGAACTATAAATGCTATAATTCTTATAATGCTTCTGGATTTGATTGTGTGCAAGATTTTTATCGTCTGATAGCAATAATTATAGCATGGATTGTGGAAATCTGATAGCATTAAACTATAAATGCTGCTCAGAACTTTTATCCTTTGCATGTGAGTTCTCTGTCTTTGTATCTTGTGGCTGTCTTCTCATGATTGTTTAGCATATTCTTAATGACACTTTCTCATTGTTAACCACCACCACTATCTTGTTTACTAACCCATAGCTTCCTTGAATATATCTAAAGCTTGCAACCACTTGTCTTCTAAACTTTTAGTGCTTGCATGTACTTCTAACTGTTGTTCTCCATTTAAAACTTGATGTTCCCTTGGCGACCATGAAGCTATGCACGTGAAATCAGGGCATTTGCTTCCAGCAAAGTTGTCAAATCCTCTTTGACCATAAGTTAGGGCAGATCTGAAGATATTTGAACAAAGAAGAGAACTAAAATTCCCTCTTAACTCTTAACTTTACAAAGACCATGTGGTTTTCTCCATTCCTTTGTTTACAAACAAAAGAAAATTTTTCATAGGACAAAACATCATGAAGGCATTTTGGTATTTCAAAAAGACCTCAATGTTTTGAGATAACAAATAAGCTTTAAGACCAAAGAGAATAAATTTTTTTTAAAAGCAAAACTTGCTTCACCTAGAGAGCTGAAAACTAAGATAGAAACTTTTAACACAATTCAGACCAAAGGGTTAAATTGGATAACTTGCATTTCCAACGATAATATTTGAGAAACAACCCCCTTCCATTATGATTTCATGAATGTCTATACCCTATTCCAAAGCTCCCATTTTGGCATAGGCAAGGAGTGACTGGAAAAGGTTGAGGAAATTCACTTTACACCTGCAAATTGTGTTTGCTTTAAAGTTTCTAAAGCCTTTTCAACAAATCTATTTTCTGCATATCCTGCAATCTTTGCTTTCCATGAGACCACATTTCATTGAGACATTTCGTCAAATGATTTACATATGTTATCTATGCTTTCACATTTTGCATAAATGTCTATGAGTGCATTCACAACTACATCTAACAAAATTCCCCCTTCGTTTATTCTTTGATGGATGATCATAACCTATTCCAACACTCTCATTTGGCACAAACAATGAGGATGCTGGAAAATTTTTTGGAATTTGGCTTTAAACTTGCCAATTGTATTTGCTTGAAAGTTTCTAAAGCCTTTTCAACAAATCCATTTTTTTGTATATCCTGCAATCATGGTATTCCATGAAACAACATTTATTTGAGGCATTTTGTCAAACAGTTCACCACATGAAACCACACAACCTCTCACATAAGCCTCTATAACATGAGAATCTATTTTGTCAACAATCTAATTAGACTTTAACTAGGCTTTTCCATGTAGGCCGTAGTAATATAGAGATCCAATATATTAATGCTCACTTTAACTTGTACGTAATATTTTCTAGATAGGTCTTACTAACATAATGATCCATATGTTAAGTCAAAATTCACCTAGACTTTCTTCTAATCTTTGTGTAAGATGCTTCAGCAACATTTTATTATTTTCAAAATTACATGCACTTGCACCTAGCTTATTTTATGTAGGTGTGAGTGCATACCAATCTATTCTGTAAAAAATTATAATAACTTTAACTTAGCATTCTAGATAGACCTTAGCAGCATAATGATATATTTCATCAAGTTAAAATTCACCTAAAATGGCATCCAAATTCTTCTAAATACTCATTGATACGCAAAATTTAATTATATGGTCTATCAAAAGTTATTTGGACTTGTACCTAACATTTATAGTAACAATTTATGCTATGAAAGCAAATGTATGTTTGCACCTATCCTTTTCCATATAGACCTTAGTAACAGAACTATCTATTCTGTCAAAATATATCTGAACTTGCATCTAGCCTTTTCTAGATAGGCCTTAATTCGATAAATCTCTTATATCAAGTCAACCTACACTTGCACTCAACCACTTCTACATATGGCTTATTAATGTAAGAATTGGTTCTATCGAATTTTTCTATTTCTTACACCCAATCTATTTCATATAGTTCTTATTATCATAACTTTCTACATTATCAAAATCTACCTGGACTTGCACCTACCCTCTTCCATATAGGGTTAAGTAACATGACGATCTATTATGTCAAGAATCACCAAAATTTCCATCAGACTCTTCTGCACAGCCATTGGCATAATCTGAGTTGGCCTAATGGTGAAAGTATGTGCACTCCATAATGCAGTCATGTGGACAAATCCATAGTGGGGTAGGGTTGTACACATGAAAAAAATAAACGATGAATGGGAAAAAGCAATTCCTTGGAGGGTCTCATATAACAAAGTTTGAAGCCAATTATAAAAGACTTATAAATGTGGAGTTTAAAAATTAATTTTATTTTTTTTCAAATTTGTAATGTCTATCCTTGGAATCTTGCTAATTTCGACCTTAGAATAACAATTTCAGCTTAAGTCTAACGAGGTAATTTATTTACAAATTTACCTTTATAAAACTATTATCAAATGTAATACATGATTTAAAGTAATCTTAGTTTAGGCCTTATAATAATATTAATAATCATTAAGAAAGTAAGAAGTTATAATAACATCTAAACTTACAAGAATTAACACTAAATAAAAAAATTCATGTTTATGCATTCTTTGTGTCCAAATGTTAAATTGATACTCAATAGGTGTCATTTATTTTGCTCTTAGGATCTAGTAGATCAGACTGGGTAGATCACTTCATGGTACAGACTCTTGATGGAACCCCAAAAGGAATGGGGCTGGTGCAAACAAAAGGGATATTTTATCTAATGAAATATTTGATTTTCTTATAAATTCTCCTTCAACTAGAAACACATGGCAATTTGAAGAAATATTAACGTCATATTTTGATGTACATTGCAAATGAATTTGAACAGCCTAGAGAAAATTCCATACTAGTTGTATCTCTGGTAGTTTGCAAAGTTGGGGCTCATGCGATCAAAATTCCTCTTTATCAGGTACTTTTTTGTTAATAGTTTTTAGCTTGTAAGTACCATCTTCAAACTTTGGCATGGTAACAAAGTCACCTTTTGAAACTTGTATTACATTGTGGCTTGTGTAAAAGGCCCAATTGTTTTTGGTTGAACATTATGTTTTTGAGATATAAATGGAAGAAAGTCTTTTGCTCAGACATATCATACAATTGTTTTGGTTTTTCTGATTATCCTTATTAAGATCTTAGTAGGGAAAATACATCCCTCTTGGTTGAGGGGTGTTTTGATTGATGATTATTTCCTTTCTTTAAACATGTAAATGAAAAGTAGAAAGAAAACATGGCATAATATGTCATGAGTATTTTGTTGGTCTATTGGGAGTAATTATCCTGAAATCTAGTGATCATGATATGCAACACATTGCCAATGTTGCTGGAAACAAAAACTTAGTGATGCATGTACCTACCTGTAATGTCATCAACGAAGGCTCACATGCAGACAACAAACTTGCAATGCAGGTAAGTTTTTGAATTAAATAATTTATTATGAGCATTCCTCTCAAAATTCATGTTGCTAATATGTTTGTGAGTTTTTGTGAATTTCACATTATATCGTGTCTTATGAAATTGTTTCCATCATGAATGTGGCTTAAACCTTATTGTTTCTAAATATAGCATGTTGTTCTTTGAATGTAGATAAGATGCATTGACTATTTAGCTATTTTTTTCGAATTGCATATAACATTTGTAATGCAGGAGTTCATGATATGATATTTCCTGTAGGTGCTTAATCATTTAAAGAGGCCATGAAGATGGGTTCAAATATTTTACACCATTTGAAGGTATACCATGTTGTTTGGCTTTAATGTTTCATGTGTTTTTCATAGCCTAAATGTTGAGCATGAGATATAGTCACATTAGCTAGATATAGTCAAACAACACTGTGCAATTAGGATTGGTAGGTTGTCGTTGGCATGGATGTTGTTGCATCTGAGTTTTATAGTAAGATAAAACATATGTTTTGAACTTCAAGGAGGAGGTAGCTATCTAACTTGCTTCACTAATGACAATGCATTTTTTTGGGCAAATAATTTCATTGAATTAGGAAATGGCATTCAATACTATAATATAATCTTATGTACGTTAGGACTAGAGACAATCATTTTTATTTGTTGCTATGTTTACAATATTTAAAAGGAGGTCTGCACTTGCATAAATTGTGGCTGTAAATGTGATTTCAAGGCATTCTTAGTGCTCTTCCAATGCAGCCAATATATATGCCCAAGAGGATCATTTCTTTTGGCAAACAATTTTTTTAACATTCACTAGTATATGATAACCCTTTTTAGGTCATATGATGAACAAACAAAAAGCCTTTTTTGGTAAACATTACTATGATGGTGCATTCAAATATCCACAAAAAAGAGAAAAACTGTATGTTCTATCACTCTATGCAAATATAATTTAGAAACATAAAAATTCTTTTTGATCTTGAAAAATCAAATGTGTGTATAAATTTGTTTTTTTCAATATAGAAACATTATATTTTGATGACAAATTATTTGTTTAAATATGTGATTTTGATTTTTTAAATTTAGAAAAATTAAATTTTATGTTTACAATTTAGAAACATACAAGTTTGTTTTTATCTTTCCAAATTTATACACACATGACTTTTCAAGATCAAAAATTATTTTTGATCTTGAAAAGTCGCAAGTATAAATTTGATTTTTTCAATATAGAAATATTATATTTGGATGACTAAAATTATTTTTTTAAATATGTGATTTTGATTTTTTAAATTTAGAAAAATGAAATTTTATGTTTACAATTTAGAAACATACAAGTTTGTTTACGAGAAAAACGGTATGTTCTATCACTGTATGCAAATATAATTTAGAAACATTATATTTTTATTACTACAATTTAGAAACATAAAAAAGATTTTTGATCTTGAAAACTCACGTGTGTATAAATTTGATTTTTTCAATATAGAAACCTTATATCTGGATGACTAAAATTATTTGTTTAAATATGTGATTTTGATTTTTTAAATTTAGAAAAAATTAAATTTTATGTTTACAATTTAGAAACATACAAGCTTTTTTTTATCTTTCTAAATTGAGGAAAGCTAAGAGGTTTGGTGGTGAGTCTACCAAAAAGAGCTTGACCATTGACTTGGAGATTCATAACTTAGAAGAGGAAGATGTGAAAGGAACAAAGCAAGAAAAAGTTGAGAGTAGCTCAGGGGAAAGAAGGTCAGCTAGGCTTTGTGACAAAGAGAGGAATCAACCTACCAAGACTGAGACTAATTTGTATGAAATTTATTATATTGAAGATGAGGCTGACTCTCAGGATAATTCTGAGGATGAGGATGTTAATGTGGATGAGGAAAAACAAATTGAAATCCCTAATGAGAACATGGACGAAGAAGAGGAAATTAAAGAAGAAAACAACAAATTGGAAAGTGAACATTAGTCCCTTTTCAAAGAGCACAATGGCCTAGTCTCCTCTAAAGATATGGAAATGGGTCCCTATTCGCCTTTGAAGCCGACCCAGGAGGCTAACGACACTGGTTAGGAGCAATTGAACGACATGAAGGAGAAAATTGCAAGGCTAGAAAAGAAATATGATGAACATGATAGTACAATGAAACTTTAGTGTGATGCTTTTAATTCTCTCTGTAATATCAGAGATGGGATAATCAAGAATGCGGTCATAGGTATGGTTTCTGGTAAAGGTAGACCGAATAAAATTAGGAAGAAGAATGGAAAGAAGGGTATAAGAGAGATGACGGAGGAGGATGAAGAAGATCAGAAGGAGACATGGAAGTAGAATGTCAGCAGGCTCAAGCAGGAATGGAATCTAATAAAGAAGTAATGGTCTCTTGGTTTTCTCTATTTTGGTCTTTTTGTTATGTTTTTCTTTAGATGGTTACTTGGGGCCTGCGTGCCTAATTTGATAGACTTTATGTTAATTAATTATACTAAGACTGGCTCGGTTATAGTTGATAAAGATAATGCAAGAAACATCATTAGTAGTATAGCTTGTGATAATAGGTATTGTGATACTTTTTCTATTAACATTGGGTATGATACTAGCATCCATAGAAATAGTCTCAGGGGTAGGAAAATTTTTGATCAATTTTTATTAGAACTGGTTCCTTTTTGTTAGCTATTTTATAGTTGGTGTTTGGTTTATGATGTAATTCTGCTTCTCTTTTCATTCAAGGCCATCTCCCTGCTTATCTAATAAAAAAAAATAAAGACAATAACCTAAAATAAATAGAATATGTTATTAATTAATTAATTATTTCCATACCTGGAATGGCATTGTTTCCTTAACAACTAACCTTTGATATTCTTTTCTCCGTTCATTAAGATGGAACTTTCAGTCACAAGATTTGAACAAGGAAGAGATCATATCTTGCTTGTAAAACTAACCTTTTCCAGCACATAATCTTTTGGCATTTCAAAATTTGTTTGTTATTTATTCATGTATAAACTTCTCAACATTATTTTATAGCCTTTAGGTTCTTCATGGAATTGGTTGTGCTTGCGTATTAGAAAATTTATACCGATCTTCTGTATACTGCCGTGCCAACGGGTGGCTGCAGTTTATTCTTTATTTATGCACGATACGTATTAAATATGTATTCTAATCCGGGAAGACTAAATCAACATATTTAAATATGTATTAAATATGTATTCTAATCCGGGAAGAATAAAAATTTACAAGTGAAAGAAACGGTTGAAAATTTACACCGATCTTGTAAATACAGCCGCACCACCGGGTGGGTGAACATTATTCACTATTGATGCACTATAGAATGAACGAATCCAGTTTTATTTGTCTGTCTTGAGAATGGATGAGAACAGGAGAGGAGCGAAAATTGGTTTCAGTGGCTGTCCATACGGTGAGATTCGGAAGCAGGGTCTTCACCATTACGAAAGAGGCGCACATGTGACCAGTTTTGGTCTGATAAAACAGACTTCGTGGAGAGCGGTACGGGCATGGAATATGGTTGCTGAGGCCGCACAGGTGCCCAATCCGTCTCTGATAAAATAGATTTCTTCGGGGGCGGTGAGGGCGAAGGACATGGAATAGTGTTATGGCTGCACCTGGCCGAAACATGCACTATAAACAGAAGGAAGTACACAATAAACAGTACTATCAGTTTCCAAAGCATGAAATTCTCCATATGTTCTTTCTTGTGTTAAGCGCACAGAAAACACTTTACGTTTCAACTAAATGATCAGTTAGCAGCCGGAAACTGATATGACATCCAATGCAATACTCTCATCTATATATACAGGGAGCCCCAAATTTAAGAAGCTCCTACGAGGACCTTTGTTCCGTCAAATGATGCATTCAATGTCTTGTGCGTAGTGGAGACCAAAAAAATTACGATCTGCTCCCTATTCAAATTAGAAGCTTTGACTAACTAATTACATCTTAAGAAAGCATGAAAGAAATCTCTCAAAATTAATTCAAGTAGCGAGCTTCTAATTTAAAAAAATAAGACCTAGCTTACATATATTTTATTTTAATCAAATATATATATAATACATTCAGATATCCTAATGGAGGCGCCTATTAGAATTCAGGTACATGATAAAAATAGGCGATAAGGATATATGAAATTTTAAATATCTATTTAGACTATTTTATATAATTTATGTGTTGCAAGATCAAAGCAAATACTAAAATCTAAGATATATTAAACTTTATTTTATGATAATATTAAACTTTATTTAATTGGAGTATTATGGTTATGGTTAGCATTAAGGTTAAGGTTAGTGTTATGGTTAGGGTTAAGATTTACATAATGGTTCAAGTTAGATTTATGATTAGGGTCTGGGTTATGATAATGTTTAGGGTTTATATCATGGTTAGGGTTAGCATCAACGTTAGGGTTTGGTTTTGGTTTAGGATTATGGTTAGCATTAACGTTTAGGATTACAGTTAGGATTATGGTTAGGGTTAGGGTTATGGTTACGGTTTAATATTATGGTTCAATTTATGGTTAAGGTTAGGGTTTAGTGTTAGGGTTTAGTGTCAGGGTGACAATTATAACTAAGGGTATGGTTAGGATTAGGATTCAGTTTATGGTTATGTTTTGGATTAGGGTTAAGGTTAGTATTATGGTCAGGGTTAAGGTTTATATCATGGTTAGGGTTAGGAATATAATAACAATTAGGGTGTATATCATGGTTAGGGTTAGCATCAAGTTTCGGTTTTCGCATGGGATCATGGTTAGTGTTAGGGTTAGTATTGGGGTTAGTCTTAGTGATTATAATTAGGGTAAAGTTTAAAGATTATAATTAAAATTAGGATTAGGGTTAGGGTTAGGTCAAGAATTATAATTAGGATTATGGTTAGGGTTAGGGTTAAGATTGCATAGAAAGATAGTCTATGATGATAGCTACGAGAGTTAGGGTTTTCGTCAGGATTAGGGTTGTTAGGGTTAGAGTTTAGTTTAGAGGGAGTTATAGTATTATAGATAAAATAATAGTTATAATTGGTTTTAGTTAACGATTATAGTTATTATTGTAGGATAATGCTTGGGGTAAGGGTTCAGGTTTAGTTTCAATTAGAATCAATATTAGGAATAGGGATAGGGTTTAATTAGGATTAGGGTTAGCATTACAACTAAATTAAGGTTACATTTAGTGTTATGACTCAGGAAGGGTTAGGATTCAAGGATAAAGCATGTTGTTAGGGTTATGGTTAGGATTAGGTTTTAGGGTTAAGACTAAGTATTATTGTTAGGGTTAGGGTTTAGGGTTACAGTTAGGTTAGGGTTAGGGTTAGAATTAGGGTTAGGGTTAGGGTTAATAATTATTATTAGTGTAAAAGTTATAATTAGGGTTAGGTTTAAGGTTGGTATCGGGGTTAGTCTTAGTGATTATAATTAGGGTAAGTTTTAAAGATTATAAATAGTGATTATAATTTAAATTAGGGTTAGGGTTAGGGTTAGGGTTAGAATTAAAATTAGGATCAAGGTTAGGGTTAGGCTTAAGATTGGAATGAAAGATATTATGTGATGCTAGGTGTAAGAGTTAGGGTTTGTGTTAGGATTAGGGTTGTTAGGGTTAGGGTTAGATATAAAGTTAGGTTTAGGGTCATTATCAGGTTAGGGTTAGGGTTAGGGTCTAGATTAGAGGGTGTAATAGTATTATAACTAAAATAATAGTTGTAATTGGTAGGATAATGCTTGGGGTAAAGGTTCAGGTTCAATTAGAATTAGTATTAGGGTTAGGGATAGGGTTTAATTAGGATTAAGGTTAGCATTACAACTAAATTAATAGAGATTTGTGTGAAGGTTAGCATTAGAATTCAGTTAGGGTTATGGGTTATGTTAGCATAAAGATTGGGGATAAGGTCAACCATAGGTTGGATTTATAATTGAGGTCACTTCAGGGTTATGGTTGACATTCAAATTAGGGTTGAAATAGTAATTATAGTTCAGGTTAATTTTAGGGTTAGGATTATGGTCAGGGTTAAGGTTTACTTATAAGGAACATAAGTTTATGGCTAGGGTTTAGTGTCAGGGTTACAATCATGTTTAGGGTTTACATCAAAGTTAGGGTTTGAATTACAGTTATGGTTAAATTACATTAAGGTTAGGGTTAAATTGGTATTAATGTTCTATTAGGATTAGGGTTTGGGCTAGGTTAAGGTTAGGAATAGATTACGGTAAAATCTCCATTTGAATTAGGGTTACATTTAGGGTAGGATTTTTGTCAGGGTTAGGGTTTAGGATTATGGTTAGGTTAGAGTTAGGATTAGGGTTGGGGTTAGGATTATGATTAGGGTTATGGTTAAGTTTATTATTGAAATCATGTTTGGCATTAAGGTTAGGTTTAGGATGATGGTTAGGCTTAGGCTTAGGCTTAGGGTCATAGTTAGGATTATGGTTAGGGTTAGGATACATCAAGCTAGGGTCAAGGTTAAGATTAGGGTTTGGGTCAAGGTTAGGGTTAGGATTCAGGCTAGGGTCATTGTTAATATCATTGTTTGAGTTAGGTTTAGGCTTAGGGTTAGGGTGAGGATTATGGTTAATGTTAGGGTTTGAGATTAAGGATAGGGTTAGGGTAATGGTTTGAGTTAGGGTTTAGGGTTAGCATTAGGATTATGGGTAGGATTTACTCTTAGGATTAAGGACAGGTTTTGGGTATTGGTTACGGTTAGGGTTTAGGTTATGGTTAAGATTGTAGTTAGTTTTAGGGTTTAAATATAGCTCAAGTTATAGGTTAATTATAATTATGATTAAAGCATATTGAGGGTTATGGTTACATTTACTCAGGGTTATGGTTAGGCTAGAATTAGGGTTACTATTGTTCTATAATGCTTAGATTCATTTATACTTAGATTAGGAGAATAATAATTATGATTAAGGTTATGGTTAGGGTTTGAGAAGGGTTAGGGATAGAATTATAATTAGGGTTAGGGTTTGGATCATCATTAGGATTAAAATTGGATTCAAGGTTTGGGATAGGGATAGAACCTTGGTATCAAAGATAGAACCCCAAGTTTAGTGAGTCACATATTTGTAAATTTACAATATGTTTTAATTAATTTGAAATGGATATAATCATTTAAGAAAATACAAAACCAAAAATAAATTTAAAATTATAATAAATCTATTAAAATAGATTTTAATTTTTATACCTTTTTCTATTAATAGTAGCAAGAGACAGTTGCCCATTTTTCCATAACTTGGTCATTTGATGTACCAATATCATTCAGAATGTTGCAAAATGGATGGTATAATAGTATTTCAATCTAATAGAATGCTTGGAAAGCTTTTTTATCTTTTTTTGGGATGCTTCTAAATCATGGAGATACTCAATCAATAGCTCGCATGGATCGTTCTTTCCATTGGTTGTGCTTGCAAGATGCTTTGAAGGTCCACGTTTGAGTGACTTGAATAAGTGACAATGTTTCTAGATATGTAGGTCGTACCATATAAGCATCTATATAACTTGGGGACATGGTTGTGGATGTGGGTGAGATTGAAACACATTCAAAGAAAGAAATGTCCTGCTACATATGGAGAGTGGTAATTTTAATAGAAGGTGGCAAGTCTCTTGAGCACCAATGTTACAATCTACAAGAGTATCAGTAAGCATTTTTCAAAAGGCAATTGGGGTAGGTTTGTCAAGATCAAAATTGGTTGAAATGTGAGATAGCATAGCATGGTATGTTTCAAATTTCAGTTAGGCTTTTGATGCATAGTTTGTGATATATTTTAGAACTGCATTTATTGAGAGAACATGTTGGCAATCTAACTTGGCCCTCCGAATAGAGAGTATATATGGGTTGTGAAGATTCAAGCGGTCATCATTTCTTATAGGATTATGTTTAGGTTGGCTATTATCATCATTGGAGAGGATTAATTTCTCTTGCATGTTCCAAGGGGCTTTATAATGAAAAACAAGAGATGTCCCCTTTTTCTTGAGATAAGTTTGTAGGGTGCACTTTGTGTGGCATTGTACATGGTTTTCCAATTCATTGTAGTCAGTGGAAGGGTTTGTTGTCATTATCATTCTTGTGTCCATCAAGCAAGGATCATCAACAGGAGATTTGTGAATCATTATGTTTCTTAATTCAATGGTTTTTGGGTTCCATGTAGAGACATATCTATCAGTATAGTCAAGTGTATTTTGTACTAATTGAATGTTATTCCATCGTAATTTTCAAAGTCATGTCCTTCATGGAGCCAAACGAAACCATGGATATGTGTAGATCCTCTGTGTTGCCACTCATACTTGCAAAAGGAATTTTTAGTGATTAATATAAGTATCAAGTGTTGTAGTACAAGATTATAATAGTTTAAGAATTATACCTATACCAATACTCTTTTGCACCGAGTTTTCCCAAAACCTCTTTGATGAGCTTAAAATATGCTCATAATTTGGATGTTATGATAAACTTTTAAATGCCTTTACTTTTGTTATTTCATGGCTATTGAAACTCTGTTAAAACCTTTTATTGGGATATCTTGTAGCAAGATACTTTTATATTCCTGCAGCTCATTGTGTTGACTTGATTGCATTTATTTCCCCGTTGACTCCCTAAAATGACTGGTATATTGTATACAGTTTTTGAATGATGAAGTAGATTTAAAATGTGTGATTAATGAATAGATATCATGTATGTGCCATACACCTTTTCTATTGCCTGTTACCTTTTGTTTCGCAAGTTGTTGAAGAATGATCGAATCAAGTGCAGCCGATCTCGGCCTTGCAATAAAGTCCATTTCCTGCACGACTTTGAGGGAGCTCCGGCGAAGACTCTTTGACCGAAACCATGGGAAAGAATTTTAATGACAGTTAATCTGGAAAGAGTGGAGCGCTAGATTCTCTCTGGATCGGGTTGAACACATAAATTCATTTATGAAGTTTGTTCCTTGATTTGGGGATATATTTTACTTCCACGTATTTCTTTGATGGGGTTATTTAGTTAGTTGCTCTCCTATTTTTAAATAAAGCTCTCCTCCTGCACAAGAGGAAAGAAGAAGGGAAAAAAAGGGAGATGATAATTAGAGTAAGATAGAATCAGAGTAGTAGATATCATGTAAGAATCAATATGATAATGAAAGACAGAATCTGTTTAACTAGAGACAGAGTTTGTTGTTAGTTTCCATATCAACAAAACAATGTATATCATTCTATTTTTATGAATAAAGTTCAATAAAGTTCTGAGTTTAGCATCTGCGTAATCAGTAGATGCTTGCTAAGGGGGCCCACTTAGTAAGTATCTGTAGCTAGTTAATTAGTTGTTCTTTCCTATTAAGCTTCAGTTTGCTTTCATCTTTAAAGTTTTTATACAAACTCAGCTTTATATTGCTCCTGTAGCACAAGGAATCCATCACTGTGCTTGTTCCTATAGCATAAGGCCAGTTCATAGTTTCTATTTCAGTTGTAGTTATCATGGTTTCTGTTTTAATCAAATCCTGTAGTGTAGATAGAATTTCTTTCCAGTATGTATTTCTGCTAAGATTTGACCAAAATTAGTTCCTAGTGCATATATTTTGCTATGCCATTTAAAGTATACGTCCCCTAGTTTGACAAGTAAGTGAACGTCTACAGAGAGAGATATTGGTCACTTGTTGGAATGCCCAATTCCCAGAAAAGGTTTTACTGTGATTTTCATATCCTTTTGTGGGTGCGACCATTTTTGGCACCGTTGTTGGGGATGACATCTAGCTAGGAGTTTATCAGAAGTCATTCTTAGCATTAGTTTAGCTTGTTAGTAAAATTTTCTAGATCCTTCAAGCTGCTATTCATCATATTGCATGCATAGAAGAAGAAGAGACACCCTAGGAAGGATCCTCCCTGAAAATCTATTTATTGAACTACCATTTGACCCAACTGACAATGAACTTGAGAAAAATCCATTTGCTTTGTTATTCCAGCAACCAAACATGGCAAATAATCCACCTAATAATCCACCTCCTGCATTTGAGTTTCCCATTGTTCCCTAGAGAGATACTAACAATCTTAAAAATATTCCCTCCTCTTCGCTTCCAAAGTTTTATGGCCTGGTCACAGAGGACCTAGAAACCTTTTTGTTTGAATTTGATGTCCTCTGTCGCAGTTATGACTACAACACAGACGCTCATAAACTGAAGTTATTTCCTTCCACCTTGAAGGAAGGAGCTCTCAGATGGTTCATGAGTTTGGGAAGAGGTGTCATCGATAGTTGGACGGCCATGCAGACGAAATTCCTTGAAAAGTATAAGAAATATTGTAAGAGCACCAGCAAAGGTGATGACATATTCCAAATTTAACAGAAGGATGATGAAAGTCTGGAAGATTATATTTCCAGATTCTTGTTTTCACTACAGAGGAACTCAAACCATACTCTCAACGAGGACTCTCAGAAACTACTGTTTCCAAGGGGAATCAGTGATGCCTATATAGACGCCCTGGACCTGATGGGAGGAGGTGATATAACTCAACTGCCTTGGGATGATATAAAAAAAATATGTCTTAACTACTCTCAAGCAATAGTTAAGAAAGGTCAAGGTCATCATGCTACAATAGGGAAGTCTTCTTCTGGTGGAGTTTCTCGAATGGAGATAACAAATTTGCTATCTGACTTCAAGCAGGACATCATTAATAATATGGCTATGCAACTGGACACTATGCAAGCTCGAAAGAAACATGAGGAGGCTAAAGCAGTTTTAGCCGAGTTCTGTCCATACTGCAGACAAAAAAAGCATGACTGCAGATGCAAGATGGTGGCTAATTTGGAAGCCAAACAACTACCTACTAACTTCAAGCCAGTAGAAGGAGATGATGATCAAGTGTTCTTTGTTGCACAAAGGAGACCATGGGCCCAAAGATAAGGTATGCCTCAAGATCCTTTAACTTTTGGTAATTCCTATTCTGGCTATAATAACCAATGGCAACATGCATATGGACCACCACCACCCTAGCATCCACCTCAACCAAATTGACCTAATTATCAGAACCAGCAATGGCAATCCCCTCAAGGAGGATGGCAGCAACCACAAGGGCAATGGACCCCACCTTCAGGAAATTGACAACACAATCCTCAATGGCAAGGCCCTCAGCAATGGCAAAACCAGTCCTCTGGATTCCTGCAGCTTCCATAGCCACAACCATAGGCCCTTATGCCGCCTCCTGCCACAAATCCTGGACCTCCAAAACAAACGCCTATGCTTGCCCAACCGTTGCCCAATCCCAATAATAAGCAACAGCAGCAGCCACAATAGCCTGCGTATCTTACTGAAGCCAACCAATATCAAGCTTATGCCTTAAACGTTAATGACATCTATTTGAGGTCTAGAACTACTTTACCTACTCCAAAACCGCTTCTGATTACTGAAATATCAGATTCTCCCCATGAAGAATCTATTGCACCTGTTGTTCCTACTGAACACATGCCCATAACTGATACAGTTCCTAAAGAGCCTGTTCTGCAAAATCAAGACAACCCACCTTTTCCTCAGAGGTTGCAAGATACTGCATATAAACTGATGGAAGAACCCACTTTTGACATTCTGGATCATCTCAAGAATGTGCAGATTCAAATTCCTTTATTTCAGGCTATTAAAGATATTCCTATTTTTGGAAAAGATATTAAAGAAGCCTGTTTGAAGAAGCCTGGATGAAAGAAAAGGGATCCTCAAACAATTCATGTATTAGGAAAATTGGCTGATATAATGTTGGGAAATGTAGTTATTCCAAAGTATATTGACCCTGGAAGTCCTGTAGTGCAGATAAATGTAAATGGCCAAGTTGTAAAAAATGTTTTGATTGATTTAGGTGCTGCCATTAATGTCATGACAAAGCATACTATGGACTCCCTGAACATTTCAAACATTAGGTCTACACCCACAGTTCTACAGCTTGCAAACAACTCCACAATTAAACCTGATGGGATAGTAGAAGATGTAATTGTCATTCTTGAATCTTGGGAGTATCCTGCTGATTTCACAATATTATCAGTTAAGGCAACTTTAGGAGGGTATCCAGTTATTCTTGGTAGACCATGGTTAGCAACTACTGATGCTTTTATAAGATGCCGTTCTGGAGATATGACCATTTCTGATGGACAGTCCACAAAGAAATTGGCTCTATATCTGCCTGCTAGACTTCAGCCAGATTTGTCCCAACCTATTTGGCCAGATGTGGGGGAGGAAATTGAAGAAGCCAATTCTTTGGCTAAATTAATGATGATTCAAAATGACCCATTCTCACAACTTCAGAGTGAGGATGCCTTGTTGTTTCAAATTCTACAGTACAACTCTGATACGGGTAGTTCATCTAATCCAAATGGTACTCATTTACAATGTTTCCTATAGCAACCAGATTCTGAAAGTTCACTGCCTAAACTTCCAATGATTTTTCATAATTTGCTTCCACAAGAGGTACAAACATTACCTGTAGACTCTATGAGTAATCTCATGGAGCAGATAGAATTGTCTCAAGGTCATTGTTTGAATATCAATAACAAGCTGTCACAGTCTCAACAGGCTGACCTATTAAAAATGCTATAAGAACAGCATAAAGCTTTTGCATTGGAATATGGGGACATGTAAGGAATAGATCCTCGAGTTTGTACTCATAGGATATATATCAAAGAAGATTGTTCACCAATTAGACAACCTCAAAGAAGAGTAAATCCAGCACTTAGAGAAATAGTTAAAAGTGAGCTTCAAAAGTTGCTTGATGCTGGTTTTATTTATCCAATCTCTGACAGTCAATGGGTTTCTCCATTAGTCATTGTCCCCAAGAAAGGTGGAAAATGGAGAGTATGTGTAGATTACAGAGAATTGAACAGTGCCACTAAAAAAGATCACTTTCCACTACCTTTTGTAGATCAAGTACTAGACTCACTGTCTGGTAAAAGATATTTTTCTTTTTTGGATGGTTACAGTGGGTACAATCAGATAAAAATTGCCCCTGAAGATCAAGATAAGACCACTTTTACCTGTCCATGGGGATCATTTGTTTATTCGGTCTTGCATTTTGACATATGCAATGCGCCAGCAACATTTCAGAGAGCAGTAATTAGTATCTTTGTCTATATATCTCATGAATGTATGGAGATTTACATGGATGATTTCACTACCTATGGAGTCACATTTGAAGAAGCACTGGTGAATTTAGAAAAAGTATTGAAAATGTGTGGAGAGCAAAATTTGTCTCTAAACAATGAGAAGTGTTTTCTAATGATGGAAGAAGGTATTGTTCTAGGTCATCATGTTTCAAAGAATGGAATTCAGGTCGACCCTGGTAAAATTGAAGTAATTCAGAATTTACAAATTCCTGCTAAACAGAAAGATGTCAAAAGTTTTCTTGGTCATGCAAGGTATTATAGAAGGTTTATAAAAGACTTCAGTAAAATTGCCGGTCCACTTTATGCTTTGTTAACAAAGGATTCCCAATTTGTGTGGACAGAGGCCTGTGAAAAATCCTTCCTACAACTAAAGGACTTGCTTACTAAAGCCTCTGTTCTTCAAGGTCCAAAATGGAATTTGCCTTTTCACATACATGTTGATGCTTCTGACTTTGGCATAGGAGCAGTTATGAGTCAAAAAGAAAATTCAGTTGAACATGCTATTTACTTTATCAGCAAGAACCTTCAGGGTCCTGAGCTCAACTATACTGTCACAGAAAAGGAGTTGCTTGCAGTAGTGTATGCTTTGAATAAATTTAGGCATTATGTCATAGGTTATCAGATATTCGTCCATACGGACCATGCAGCAATCAAGTATCTGATGAACAAACCTTCCATCTATGGTAGGTTGGCACGTTGGCTCCTTTTGTTACAAGAGTTTGACATTACCATAATTGACAAACCAGGGAGAGCTAATGTTGTAGCTGACTTTTTATCAAGACTTCAATTAGCTGCACCTGTTGAACATGAAATCATTGATGATAGGTTCCCAGATGAACACTTGTTTTCCATCGTTGCACATACACCTTTGTATGCAGACCTTGCCAATTATCTAGCAGCAAACAGAATACCAGCCCACTTTTCTCCAAAAGAAAAGAAATTGTTAATAGAGAAAAGTTTTAACTTTTCCTGGATTGCAAATAGTTTGTTTTATACTGGACCTAATCAAGTAATGTGAAGATGTGTAAGAGAAGATGAAACTTATGACATATTGCATGCTTGCCATGATGAACCATGTGGAGGACATTTTGCAGCAAAAAGAACATCAATGAAAGTTCTTACAATAGGGTACTACTGGCCAACATTACATAAGGATGCTGTGGCCTATACAAGAAAATGTGACAGATGCCAGCGTATGGGAAGACCAACTAAGTCTGATGAAATGCCACTATATTCGTAGATAATAGTCACCCCTTTTGATAAATGGGGGATGGATTTTGTAGGGCCAATTGATCCACCATCAAATGGAAAGTCATACATTCTAGTTTGCAAGGACTATGTAACAAAATGGGTCAAGGTAATAGTTATGACTCATGCCCGAGATAGAAAAGTTGCTAAATTTTTGTATGAACAAATTTTCACAAGATTTGGAGTTCCTAGAGAGGTTGTAACTGATCAAGGAGCTTAGTTTATGTCAAATCTGATCACTGCACTAATGAATGACTATAAAATCAAACATAGGAAGTCCAGCCCCTATCACCCTCAAGCCAATGGTTAGGCAGAGGTAACAAACAAAGAAATTGAGGCGATCCTCACAAAGACAGTGCAGATCCATAGAAAAGATTGGAGAAATAGACTTCCTAAAGCAGTTTAGGCTTACAGAACTACATGGAAAACAACAACTGGGTTTACACCTTTTGAGTTGCTTTATGGGAAAATAGCCATGTTACCTATAGAATTTGAACACAAAACTTTGAGGACAGCTCTTGAACTCAATATAGACATATCTGAAGCACAGAAGGACCATCTTCTGTAGTTAAATGCTTTGGACGAAATGAGAAAAGCCACCCTGCAGCATACAAAATCAATCCAAAAGCAAAGAAAAAAATGGCATGATCAGTACATCAAAACCAAGAAATTTTCTGCTGCAGATTGGGCTCTGTTATATGATTCTAGATATCAAGAAAACCAAGGTAAGCTCACAACACGTTGGCTTGGCCCCTATGAAGGTGAAAATGTGTTCGACAATGGAGCTGTATAGCTGGTAACAATAGACCTAGTCCACTTCAAATTGCTAGTGAATGGCCACCGGCTCCGATTTTACCACAAACCAGTCTCCAAGGAAGAATTCATGTAGCAGTTCATTCAGGTTCCTCCCGCTACTCTTCCTGCAGCTGAAGGCTTTAGCCTTTCTCTTGCAGCGTTACCGTAATTTTCAAAAAAAAGCATGCCCATAATAAAGGTTTTCTTTTTAAAAAGGAAACTCCTTTTTCTCCATTTTCATTTATCGCCCCCATTTCACTTCTTTATCTTTCATCCATCCACATCACCCATCCACTTCATTCGTTCGCATCAACCTTAATTAAGATATCTTTCCCACTTGTCAATTCATGCAGACGTCGTCATCTTTCTTCACATGTACGTGCAATTATAAAAGGTATGCCATATCTTTTCTTATCACATATTTGATTTATTTCATTCTATTCATTTACTGCTATGCATGTACCAGTCATTATTACCTAAATCTCTACCTGTTCTTTATGACATGTGAGGACACATGTCATACTTTAAGTAGGGGGCAGGGTAATCCATCTTTTCAAACTGGTCTTTTCGCTGCTGCCATAACTGCAAAATAATTTTTCTTTAATACTTTTTTGGTACTTTCCAAATATGATCGCATGTATTAAGGCTGCTTGTTCAAAAAGTTTATTTTTCAAAAAAGGAAAGAAATGTGACAGCATGAAAGAAGAAAAACCAGAGCAGAAAGGGAAACAGAGAATTTGAATCTTCAGCAAGGAATTGAGTTCAGCTAAAAGAAAACTACAAACATGGGTGGTCAGTTGGTGCGACATGAGCCTATAGCTCATGAATTGTTATTGCAAAATCTGCAAACAGTCCATGCATTCAGCCTTTGTGGATGGTTAAATTATTTCTTGAGCTTAAATGATTTTGATGAGGAGGCTGCTGGAGAATTTTTGAGAACCCTTTCTGAAGAGGAAGCCACCGTATGGGGTCTAGTGGTTGTTGCAACCAAAAATAGAATTGCTGAAGTAACTGGGCTTCCAACCATTGGAGAAAACTTTTCTTCAGACGCTACAGCTACAAGGGTTGAGTTTTCAATTCCTATTGATGGACCTCTAGAAGTCTCCAAGAAGGGATGCAAGTGCATATCATTGCTTCCTCCTTATTCAAAGTATGCTACTTACATAATTAGGTATTTGACCTGTGAAGGCCATTTTTCCTATCTGTATTTTCATCATTTTAAATTATTGAGCCATATGAGGCATGGGTTAGTTATAAATGTTCCGAATTTTTTGTTAAAATTTTTAGAACAAAGTGCCCACGGAACTCAACAGGGGAAAGATAATTCTATCACTCATCATGACCTTATTAAATTACTGATTGAGCACTCTTTGAGGGATGTCTCACCTCTCTCGTGGTAATAATTTGTTTCCCAAAAGAGTTTGCAAATTCCACAACCCCCTAGGGTACTTACCCCATGACCTCAGAAAAATAAGAAAGAAATTGCATCTACCAGTAGAATAGGGTAAGGGTCATCTACTCCTGTAGCACCTAGTCCTGCAGCTTTCGCACCTGAATCCTCCGCTAGGGTACAAACTAGGTCTGCCACTAGGAGAGAGAAGGAAAAAACAAAGGCAGAAGGGTCCCCAAAATCTGACCCTCATTCTTAGAAAAGGCAATGCCCTTCTCCTGCAGCACCTTCCACTGCAGTTGTTTCTCCTACAACAACACCTGTTGCTATTACTAGCTCACCGTCATCCTCTGGTAGGACAGAGCCCTCTAAAGAAACAAGGAAGAGGAAAGCTACCGGAACACCTCCTACAGCCGCATCAGTGCCAAGAAGGGTTTCCACAAGGAAACAATCTAAGACCTCCCCTGCTTCACCGCAACCAGAGGTGATTGTAATTTCAGAAGGGTCTGTTGAGTTTGAATTTAATGTTTCTCAGAATGTGTCCGAGAATGTTGCTCAGAGTTTGTTTGTTCCTGAAGAGGATCAAGTTGAGACAAAAGAAACAGGGCATAATGAGCAAGGGTTACCAAATCTTGATGATTTGGCTACTACTGCTATGTAATTTTCAGAGAAAACACAAACTTCTCCACTGCAGCAACAAGAAGAATTTATCTTGTAGCAAGAGCAAGAATAGACTGAACAATTGAATGTGCCTAGTGAAGTTGTATTTCACCCTGCAATTTGTAAAGCCATTGTTGTGTATAAGAGAACGTTTTTAATTGAGTTTTTGGAATATGTTAAAGCTAATTAGGAAATGATTACATTGCAAACCCTGACTTTCCGATACATAGCCCAGACTGACATGTAACAAAGTCTATGGGAAATAGAAAAAAAGAAATTGAAAAAGAAAATTGAAAGTCAGAAGTAGGAAATTGCTAAGTTGAAAGCAAAAATGGATGAAATGTTAAAAGTAACTGGTCAGATTATGGAATGTAGACCACCACCTAGAGTTTATGCTCTGTGCCTTAAAGAATAGTTTTTATGGTTTCAATTGATGAGAGTTTCCAGAAACCAAGATCCTATAATTCATACTACCAAGGAATTCTATGACGTATACTAGGCAACCCCTAACTGGTTAAGGAATTATCTGTGTGAATTCTATTTGCATGGCTTTTTAATACCATTTGAAACAGAATGGAATCCTCTTCTATATATTGGTGATATTCATTTGAGAGCATTTATGTCATGGGCAAAAAATGAGGTGAATTATGGCAGGTAGTGGGAAACATATGAGGAAGCTGAGAAAACAGAGCCTGTTCCATTACGTTCTCAAAGTTCAAACCCCCATGCAATGTTGAAAGATTGGTTTGCTCTGACATATGGTATTAATAATGTTTTAGCAAGAGAGAAAATATTTGATATTAAAAAACAAGTATATGATGAATTCCAGGCACAACAATATTCATTTTGGAAACTGGCATACACCAGAAGTGAGAAAAGATGGGAGAGATTAACTATTGGGTTAAGAAAGTCAGAACCACATGGTCCCCTAAATTTCACTGCAGCTCTCAAATTAACCAGCAGATATATTCAATTGGGACTTCAAACAAGATTTGAACTGTGGTTGCCGCTGACATTCAGACCCCCTGTGCTAATGTGGCCATGTTATCCTCACCAAGCTACAAATCTTAACAATGAACTAGAAGACCAAAGGTATGAAAAATGCTAGGATTTCAAAAGATTTTATTACAAGTTTAGAAATCCGTTTCAGAGTCATGCAGCAACCACCAACTTCAGAGAAACCACTAGGAAAATTAATGCTGGAGGACCAGCATTGGACTAAGTAGGGGGTAGTGATGAGCTTAAAATATGCTCATAATTTGGATGTTATGATAAACTTTTAAATGCCTTTACTTTTGTTATTTCATGGCTGTTCAAACTCTGTTGAAACCTTTTATTGGGATATCCTATAGCAAGATACTTTTATATTCCTGCAACTCATTGTGTTGACTTGATTGCATTTATTGCCCCGTTGACTCCCTAAAATGACTAGTATATCATATATAGTTTTTGAATGATGAAGTAGATTTAAAATGTGTGATTAATGAATAGATATCATGTATGTGCCATACGCCTTTTCTATTGCCTGTTACCTTTTGTTTCGCAGGTTGTTGAAGAATGATCAAGTCAAGCGCAGCCGATCTTGGTCTTGTAGTAAAGTCCATTTCCTGCATGACTTCGAGGGAGCTCTGGCGAAGACTCTTTGACCAAAACCATGGGAAAGAATTTTAAGGATAGTTAATTTGGAAAGAGTGGAGCGCTAGATTCTCTCTGGATTAGGTTGAACGCATAAATTTATTTATGAAATTTATTCCTTGATTTGGGGATATATTTTACTTCCACGTCTTTCTTTGATGGGGTTAGTTAGTTAGTTGCTCTCCTATTTTTAAATAAAGCTCTCCTCCTGCGCGAGAGGAAAGAAGAAGGGAAAAAAAAGGGAGATGATAATTAGAGTAAGATAGAATCAGAGTAGTAGATATCATGTAAGAATCAATATGATAATGAAAGATAGAATTTGTTTAACTAGAGACAGAGTTTGTTGTTAGTTTCCATATCAACAAAGCAATGTATATCATTCTGTTTTTATGAATAAAGTTCAATGAAGTTCTGAGTTTAGCATCTGTGTAATCAGTAGATGCTTGCTAAGGGGCCCCATTTAGTAAGTATCTGTAGCTAGTTAGTTAGTTGTTCTTTCCTGTTAAGCTTCAGTTTGCTTTCATCTTTAAATTTTTTATACAAACTCAGCTTTATATTGCTCTTGCAGCATAAGGAATCCATCACTCTGCCTATTCCTGCAGCATAAAGCCAGTTCATAGTTTCTGTTTCAGTTGTAGTTATCATGGTTTTTGTTTTAATCAAATCCTGTAGCGTAGATAGAATTTCTTTCCAGTATGTATTTCTGCTAAGATTTGACCAAAATGAGTTCCTAGTGCATATATTTTGCTACGCCATTTAAAGTATACGTCCCCTGGTTTGATAAGTAAATGAACGTCTATAGAGAGAGATATTGGTCACCTGTTGGAATGCCCAATTCTCAGGAAAGGTTTTACTGTGATTTTCATATTCTTTTGTGGGCGCGACCATTCACAAAATTTTGTAAATCTGTGGTGCATGTATACTACAGTAAGGTGTGGGTTTTAAACTATATTTTGTATCCTCCATCGAGAAGCTGCATATGGATTTGTAGCTACATTGAATGGCATGATACTATGCAAGTCTAGCCATTTTGTATTTTCTACACTGAGGGTGAAGAATAGTGTTGGGCATCCAATTTGAATAACTATGTCTAAGAGCTCTCCTCTACACTAGTTCCAGAATGGTTGTGTGCAACGAATTGATGAGGTAAACTGCATGAGTTGGTAAGGAAGTTTGTCATCGGGCAAGTTGTTTAGTCTTTGACATAAATCTATAATATCTGATTAAGCGAACTCTACATTTCTCCGATTAGTGGTTGATGTTGTTGCATATAGAAGGTCTGAGATGTCAATAGAGGCAATGGGTAAAGATGTTAATACAATTTCATCTAAATTTACATATTTATAGTCTAGGTCATTGATTATCTTATATTTCAATGGTTCATGAACATGATTTATACTAACCTAAAAGTTATATTTTTCTTGCCCAATGCTTTCCCTGTTTACTATTATTATATCCAATTCATGTATAAGCCTTGGCAAGTAGGATGCAGTTGTAGTAATATCTTAAGGAAAACAAATAGTATGGCCACTATATTTGTGTTTTTCTCCCCTAGCATAAGTAACCTGAAGTACTACGCTAACCCTTGCAATGAACATCTCCTCAATTTGAGATAGTCTTTGCAAATAGATAGGTTGCTGATCAAGATCCATATTGTTCCATTTTGAGAATTGATGACCATTATTTTCTATTGTGCATCTATAACAAGTAGTTATTCCATCACATTTCTTAGTTTTGATGCCTAGATATCTTTCCATACAAGCCAAACATGTTGACATGTTTGAGAGGCTATCCAACTTTGAACAAAATTTATTACTGGCAATGTAATAAGTTTGAGAGAAAGGTGATGGAGGTTGCATTTGGGCAAAAAGGTTGGGCTCAATTATCTATTGTAATTGAGGTGGATGTGATGGTAGATGGAAAGGATTATTATATGGAGAGAATATAGATGTGGAAGCTTCATGAAGATGGATGTGTTGGTTTTCTCATCTTCTTTTGTTAATAATATCTTTCCTTGCATGGCACCGTATGCATTGCATTTCATTTCAGGGAACACACTTTTCTTGCATCTTTTCACTGTGTTCTTCCATTTGAAGTTCCTTTCAGAATTAGGAGTATGTGATCTATCTATAAATGATGCCCACGTAAATAGTATATATATAAAGAATGAAATAATATGAATTGAAAGCATATAGGTATTTGTAAGAATTATTTTTGTGTTTTATTTTATAAAAAAAGCTGCATGCATAATTTTAAATAATTTGGTCAACTATTATAACCAAACTAATGAGATAATACAATGTGGCATATAATTAAAGTAACACAAAATATTTTGATACATGAAACTAGAAAAGAGGCTAAATATTTTCTATGTAACCAATGTAAATAATAATAAGGCTCCTAATAAATAATTCTTATCAATCTACTTCTAGTTTCTCTTGAACTAATGCCAAATCCTTTGCAAAATTATAAAGAGAAAAACTAACTATTTCTTCCACTTGAAGTAATGTTATGTTTATCTTAGGATGGTTCTTACAAATCATAATCTTATCAATGTCAAATTGTACAAGAGAGCTAATGTTTTTTCCTAAAATTTACTTCAATTAAAATTAGTATTTAAAGTTTCTAACAAAGTGATCATAGAATAGGTTTGTTGAAAACTCATTTTCTTAATAAAGTTAATAATCCTATAAATGAGACATTAAATTCTAAAATTATTCAATTTACATAGATATGCAAACATAATTTGTAAGGACATAGGTGCCCAACTATTATATATAAGCTTAGGACATAACAACTTATGGAAATAAAACTTTGTACATAACTAAAAGTAAGAAATACTTTGAGGTACAAATCAATATATGATTGTAGTTCCACATGTACTAAGATTTAAATGCAATCAAGCTAAAGAAATTTAACAGTTGTAATAATGATTCTTTGTGTTTCGTGCCCACCAAATGGGATCATTTTGATTTTGATATCAAGTAGAAACTAACAATTGACTAGATTATCTAAGATTTGTTTAGCACCATTAGGCTCTGCTAGTAGAAGTTTAAAATCTTTAGCGCCAACACCCAACAAAAGCATTTGCTGGTCCTTTAAATGTAGCAACTTTAATGAGTTCACCTGTTTCATCTTGCAAGTCAATTTTTAACATATAGCAAAAATCACATTCAGAGAGATCAATAGAACACTTTGGGCATCATAATGTATTCAGTGAAATTTGGATTACTTTTTTCTTGCATTTTTTTTTGTCTACAATATGAGGACAAGAAAGGTAGTAAAATTTGTCCACATAGAGTTTTGAGATAGTGGTCTTTACACACACATTCTCCTCCTTAGAAATGCTTCTATTTTTTATAGAAGAAATAGCTTGTGGATTTTCAAAGTTGTGGGAGAAAAGGTGGCTCTTTGACAATGAAAGGGAAGGAAGGTCAATGAGGAAAAAGGAATATTGACTGATGAGGAAAATAAGATTAATTAAAATTTGTGAATTCAATATCCATCCAGTAGTAAAACTTTTATTTATTTTTTAATTTTTTTTATAAAATTCTCTCACAAAATTATAATATTATTTTAAAAATGGATACTCTGCTTTTCTTAAAAAAAATATTTCTCAATCCCAACTAGCCAATGAGGAAAAAGATTGTTGAGTGACAAGGAAAATAGGAATAATTAAGTTTAATCTTGTTTTATAAAATGATAAATTGTGAGGGAAAAGACATGGAATGAAAGCAGTCAAAATCAAACTATTATATATAATTTACTATGATTTATTTCTATTTTTCACTTAAATCTCTATCGACTACTAAAAATTTAATTAATTTACTTATTTATTTATGAAAAAATACTCTCACAAAATTATAATAATAACTCGACAATGAGGAAAAAAGAATGTTGAGTGATGAAGAAAATAAGAATAATTAAAATTTGTGAATTCAATATCGATCCACTACTTAAAATTTTATTTATTTATTTCATAAAATACTCTCACAAAATTATAATATTATTTTAAGAATGGATACTCTACTTTTCTTACAACAAAAATCTTTTTCAATCCCAACTAGCCAATGAGGAAAAACTTTTATTTATTTATTTATTTTTTTCATATTTACTCTCACAAAATTATAATATTATTTTAAAAATGGATAGTCTACTTTTCTTACAAGAAAAATCCTTCTCAATCTCAACTGGCCAATGAGCAAAAAAGAATCTAATTTGTGAATTCAATATTGATCAGGTGGTAAAAATTTTATCTATTTATTTATTTTTTGATAAAATACTCTCACAAAATTATAATATTATTTTAATCTGCTTTGCTTACAAATAAAATATTTCTCAATCCCAACTATCCATGAGGAAAAAGGAATGTTGAGTGATGAGGAAAATAGGATTAATTTAAATTTGTGAATTCAATATCGATGGTCATGACAAGTTCAATCGTCTTGCATCAATTTTTAGAAGATGTAAATCGTTGATCTTCAAAATTAACTCAATTACTTCAAATAGGGTATGCCTTCGGCGTAATTATGAAATATATATATATATATAGATATGTATATATTTGGTTTAAAAATAGACTTGAATTAAGTTTATGCTTATTTCTATATCTACTTAATTTCAACTTATTTGGTTTATTAGTGTCTTTGTTATAATTCTCATAGTTCTCATGTGTAACCTAATCTTATTTCTCCTTGGTCAAATCAATATACATAGATAGGTGGTGTCTCTGGGTTAGGTGGTTGCTCTTGTGACCATTGTATTGATCATTTTAATTAAAACTTTAAAATCAAACAATTAGCTGATTGGTACCATCTTTCACTTTGGTCCTAGCCAAATGTTGCACAAATATTCACTATTGTGTTATGTCCAAGAATTCAATAAAATTCATGAGCCCAAGTATCTCTCAATACAACGACATTCAAGAATAATCACTAGTGTTCACTCATCCTAACACATGTTATAGTAATCCTCATATAATATTCTTGCAAAGTATTTTTTACATTTATAAATATTAATCAACACTCATAAACAAACAATCTTGTTTATTGATTTTTAATAGATACTCATAAATAGATAAATAAAATTCCCTTAACTTAATTTTACCTATAACATTTTCCCCTCCTTTCAATAGGAATAAAAACACAACATAAAATTTTAAAATAGTAACATTAAATATTACCATTGACAATAAGAATAATAGAATAAAAAAAATATTTTTAAAACTCACTACAACTACAATGATACTTAATTTTCTTATGTTTAGAAAGTACAAAATCATGATCCCCATTCACAACCTTTAGATGAGATTTTCATATAGAACCAAAGGGATTTCATCATCCAATCCTTTGAAGTCAAAGTGTTTTTTCCTCATATTTATCACAAATCAAAGCATTTCTATCTTTAGACTTATTTATTTAAACATAAGATTGCTTCACCTTATGTAATAGAGATATATATGCTCCATATCTTAAGTCCTTCCCATATAGAATCTCAACTTCTATGGTTCTTCCATTGAATTAAATATTCTATGATATCCTTTCTTTTTAGTTTCTTCACCCTATTAAATCAAGTAGTTACTTTAGTAACAAATTCCTCATCATCCACTGGTGGTATATTAACTAAAGGAATAATATGTTATCCTTGAAACCTCTCTAGAAATGAGACATAAAAAATATTATAAGTATTATTATGTTTTTTTGAATTTCCATCTATTAAGATTCATCACTTATCTTCCTTAAAATATTGTAATATAAATAGAATGTAATGCCCCGCCAGGAAACCCCGAAGGGATAAGCCAAAAAGGCAAGAAAGTAGTGCAATTTTTTTTTTTAAAAGTTACAACACATAAGATGCAACAAGATAGTAAAGATTCAGATTGCATAGCGGAAGACTACAACTAACACCTAAAGAGTTTCCCAACGAGATTACTTAAATTTCACAATTCACTTAACTCACACGATTTATCCAAAAGCTGAATATCTTACTAACGAGATAATTCAATATCAGGATAATTTCTTTCAAAGGACGGAAATATAAATCACAACAAGGATTCATCATTTAAGATCCATTCATAAACTTCATTCAATCTTTTCATTTAAAATTTCAAACCATACATCTAATAATCTAATACACTAGGATTACATCATAACATAAGAGGTCTTTCCAAGCATATTTAAATTCCTTAACAACAACTGAGTAAGATTCATCACTCTAAGTTACATCATTTCATATTCCAATTTATTGCATTTCAAAAGATGATTGCATACTAGCATCTACGATAATATCATCTAAACCACTTAAGCATTTGATCAACATGGCATACAAGAAAGAACTGCATAAAAGCATTTATAGTTAATTCCAATTATCCACTTAACCATTCTAACATAAACTAATCATACATGATAAAGCTGAATAAAGGAGACATAAGAGAATACATCACATAACACCATAATGATCTCGGAGTTCACCCCTAAAGGGCTACATCTCCGGGTCTGCGCAACTGCAAGACCCCCTCTAATAAATAATGAAGTTAAGAATACAAGAGGTTACACCATACAATCCAGCCATCAAGGCGATACATAAACAATAATATACAAACGACCGCACCGGTCAATCAATACATAAACGATCCCTGGAGAGAACAGGATCCAGCTGAACATAATCAAAGCTACAACAAGAGGTCCATGAGAGCATCCATAAAACTAAGCCATCACCACCCAAGGGTATAACATGAAACCGATACTCACAAGGGCAGAGACAAAAGGATGACTCACAAAGGACAAAACGACAACACACTAGCGAACGTAGGGACAAGTGTCATCACACAACCTAGTATGGATACCATGGCAAGTCTTCATAGGTCCCGGCCCCATACACTGGGTCACCCTGGCAAGCTAATCTGAGCTTCCGGCCCATCCAAGCCTCATGTGGACCCACGCATCCTCTCGTGAAGACAAGGAAGATTGTTTGCCATTTCAGGCCTTCTCACAACATGTCGAGTCTATGCTAGCACTCGTCCCATGTGTGAGGCACAATTATCTTAATTAGAGATTATATTCTAATCTACTTAGGTTATCACTTGTTAGACTCACTTTCGACGGGTTACCCAGCAGCCACTTTGGGCGCGGCCCCCAATCGAAAGCCACTTTCCCATACGACACTAGACTACACTCGGACGAACTCAAAAGCAAGGAATACACATGGTCAGACGAACGGAGTTCAAGAAGAGAGAAACAATCATCTGGTCAAACACGACTCAAGGGTACTCACTTACTGACGGTACCCTAACTAGAGACCCGACCAACAACGGTCAACCACAATCATCATTCGACTCACACACAAGGAGGATATGGTCAAAACGACACTACCACAATACAATAGTCAACTCGGAATCAAGGACTGAATCAGGTACCCCAAGTCAATCCATACGACAGGGTCCTACTAAACAAAGCAAAACATGCCATTTCATAATTAAAAGCGAATACAGCAATTAAACTCGCAAGGCAATAAACAGGAAAGGACAATATTCCTCAAATTGATTTAAACATTAAAATCGATCAAGTTTTCTACATGATCTAAAACAAATTACAGTTATCTACCTCATCTAGGGATAAGTTGTTCTTGGTTTTTCTAACTCGCCAAGGTTCAAAGCATAGAACAGACATATAAGCCATAATGAGTTTTTAAACCATTTCATAATAATAAAATTCAGACAACCGATATAATTATAAAAAGAGCGTCTAAAAGAAGATAATCATTTCCAAAAGCGTATCGTTAAAATTCAAACACCCATGATAAATATTTCACTTACTTTTCAATTACTCAACTGATATGTTCTACAATAGCATTTAATATCAACAATAGTAATTCCATTGTATTAAAACGATTTCCCAAAAATAGATTATTCCCTACTATGCTTTTAAGCAATAATACCTTAATCGTACTTACAATTTCGATTATACCTAACATAAAAATAACTATCATTAAAATGATATAAAATATCATATGTTTTTCTTTTTGAATGATAAAAGAAAATACACTTTAAAAAAAATCATTTTATAAACTGATTTGAAACATAAAAAAAAAACGCATTTAAAACGATGTTTTGAACAAACTACATTTTTTTTTAAAAAAAATTCATTTAAAACGAAAAGTGCATTATAACCCTTAGCGGCGAGGGCGGGCTATGCCCTAACCCTAGCCGCAGGGCATTGCCCAAGCGGCGGCGCCGCTGCGGTGCCCGCAGGCCCGCGGCACCCTGCGGCCACCGCGGCCCTACGGCCACCGCAGTGAGCCGCGGCCGGAGGCCCTAACACCAGCGAAAGGCGGGGGAGGAAGAAACCAGGTGGAGCGAGCGGGGGACGCGCGGGGGAAGGGGAGGGGAGCGGGTGGAGCTCCGCTCCCCACTCTCCAAAACCCCGACCCACAATGAAACACGCACACACGCCCAGTTCGGGTTTAGTGAAATTTGTTCGCCCAGCTCGATAACAAAACATTAAAATCATCTTCGAACACACACAGTTCGATAAAAAAAAAAAAAAAATGTTTTCATTTCCATTAAAACACAGTCCGAACTAAAATGAACGCACAGTTCATAAGAAAAAAACATATAAATTTTCTTTAACACAGTTCAGATTAAAAACAACAATACAACCCAACTCAAAATTTGGATTAACAATTTCGGTTTGAAACAAACTGGGTTTGGAATAACATTTTCTTGAAGGGTTTTCATTCTTTACAAACACCCAAGGGAGATTTACACCCGAAATTCATCAAGAACAGTCATTTCCAATTCATATCCCAAATTAAATCTGAAAACAATCAAAAGATTGGATTTTGGCAACAAGCAACCATTTTCACAACAAGAAGGAAGAACAGTTTGGATAAACCCTACCTTCATACGCAATCCTGGCATGGCTGAAGGAGAGCCCCAATCTTCAGCTCCCAAATCCTCCAATTTTCATTCCCAACCAAAATCTTTACCAAAATGTCCATACTCTCAATTTTCCCCCAAATTGGGTTATATGGAAGAGTTGACCCAAAAATTCCATTTTTGGAATAAAAATACTTTATTTAAAAATAATACTCAAAAATTAATTCTTTTCTAGCTATTACAATAATTTAAATTGCTTTCCAAACCAAAAATCGATTTCTCAATCAATTCAATTAAACCTTCCAAATTTCAGAATCCAACAGAATACGATTAACTCTAATGCGATAAAATATAAAACTTTCCTTTTTCAACAGCATATATAAAATGCAATAAATATTCGAAAACAGTCATTTAATCGAATTCACTCCCAATTTAAAACGAGCAACCCAAAATTAACGAAAATCACATAACGGAAACCAGATTAATCTAATCCTTTAATCATCAATGCACAAACGCATATTTAATCAAGACAATTACTAAGGACTAAATAATCAATTAACCAAACACACCAGGCACGCAAACCGAGAAGGTCAACCAAACAAATGACTCGCAAACCCAAGCAAGAAGGGATTACCAACGATGACTGGCGATGCTCACTTGAGCATGACAAAGGTCAACTAGGGTCTTACGACCACCTAATCCAACTCTAAGGATTAAAAAGGGTACACTCAAACCTGCACATCCAGGTGAAGACGAACCTCGCACTCATGCGGCATTGTACCTGAAAAATCCTGCAACCAAGAGTCATACATGCATACATATATAAAATTTACTGAAAGCGTTAGCTCGATGTTAATACCACGAAATAGGTACACTAACAACTTGCATACAACTAGTGAGAAACCACATCAATAGCTATGCGTTAATTCAAACATCTGACTATAACATAATATTACGATAAACTAATCAAGATTAAACCAAGGTTAGAGATCGATTACGGTAGGGGTACTACTTTTTCCCCCCCTAGGTTCCGACTTACTCCTGGAAGTCGTAAGGCTAGATGAAGAACATGTCGTACGCATCAGCCCTGAAACTCATTCAACCAAGATCAAATTGCACATAGAAAACTTTCCATAAATAAATGAAATATTATAGCAAAATCCTTTACAAACGCCATTATCCATTGGCAAGATACATCTAAATCCATACATTCCTTAAAATATTCTAGGAATTATCCACAATCATAGCAGAGAAACAAGAATTTTCTTCCTTTAATTACACCAAATTAAAGCATTACAAAGAGGTAAACAACAATTACCATAATCATCTATCAAACATGACCAGAAAACATGCTATCAAGATCAGTTTCCTTTACCAATCCATCTTTCTTATAAAATTTTATTGAATAGAACTAGCTTAAGAAAAATCAATTTCTACAACCAAATTAGCTTTCATGAAATAAGAGCAACAAAAGTAACTCAATTGTTTACACTTGCCAGGCATAAGAAAACCTTTCCAATGACTATGTCCCATAACATAGTGACAAGCTAACACGATTTACTCCATGATACAAATAATAACCATCCACATAACTGGAATGCATAACAGAAAAGGCCACATGTGAGCATGTCTAATGCTCGGTCACAGATAACATGCACGATCAACATCTCTATGCCTGATCTCATAACAACAATATGATCATAAAAATCCAATATCTCACTCAAAGGCTTGATGGTGCTAGGCACACCATAGCGGTGCTACCTTCCATACAAGACCTCTATGAATATCCCTTGTTGTGTAAGGTGTTTAGCCTCCAAGAGATAGTCACCACACATAGGTAGGTAGTGGATACTAGCTGCATCATAGCCTCACATACCTCCATCCTCAAGGTTCCCTGCGTCTGGTTCCTCGTATACACTCATCCAAGCCCGTCTCCTACGTTCTTGGAGAGGAATTTCACATTCGACACAAGACCAGCATCCGAAAACAATAATGATAAACCAGTTTAGCCACCAAACTACAGATGAATAAAGATAATAAATCCTCAATTCCAACAGTAAGGAAAGAAAATAATCCGGAATTTCAACACCAAATCAAAGTGCAAAAGATCACAAGATCGTGGCCAAACCTTCAAAATCAAAGTAAAATAAACTGCTGATCCCCAAAGAAATATAAAGAATAGCACAACTGCACATAACATCACTATGTGACTAGTAGCTAGCCACCAACGAGGAAGGAAGGAACAATCGTCTAGCTATCCTAGTAGCTCATCATGTGGTGTGGCCAAGTCACACATCCACATGGCACGGCAGTGTGCACCTCGACATCACCCCGCATCACGTCGTCACATGGCATGGCTCTACCCAATACCTAGCGGTAGGCCGCATGGAAATGTCTACTACATCCCGCATCATGTCTCAGCATGGCATGGCAATAATCCAAGCGGACAAAGCACACAATGGACGTATCCCGCATGGCAGTGTACCCCGCGGATAAGGCACGCGCTGATCACACTCCGCATAGCGATGTTCCTCTCGGGATACTCGCCGTAAGCCAGAGGTATACATGGCTAAGGTCTACCCACAAGTCTACCAACACTGGTCAGTTGGCAACTTATGTAAGAACAATAACACGCCTCTCATGAAGACAAGGCAACAAATGCTCCAAAAGAATCCAACAACATGCTCAAAAAATGCCATCTATATGCTCAAATAAAGGATAGGAATAAGGTTGGCACTCATGAACCTCGTAAATAGGTTCATCACAAGGGAAAGTATTGAGTACACCTTGATACAGTTTAGTAGTACAACTATATCATTCCTCGAAGTAGAGAAGCTAAAGTCGCTTCGCACCGACATTACTCGTACGCGAATCCATACTATTCAAGGAACGGTCGCTTCGAATACTACCCCTTAACATACTGAGTTACCCACAACCCAAGGTTTGGTACTCAGCAGGGAAACAAATAAACAACATCACATAAACAGTATGGTTTCCCATACTCATAAGCAACATATCCTCCATGGTTGATTACTTCACCAATCCATGGGCACATACGATAAGCACTGGTTTCTTACAATACACACAATTACACCAGCACTGGTTTAGTCACATTACGGGGAATACTTTTCAGTACGCTAACATCTATACAAGGAAGATTTCAATTATGCTTCTACATAAAAATAACTGAATCAAATTTACTCTAGATTCAAGTACTGAAATTATTAACAATCTACAATTATATAAGGAATTAACATCATTCCTATATCTTTCTCGAATCTCACTAAGCATTCATAATTAAATTACTAGCTAAGAAAATTCATTTCTAAAGCTTAAGACTTTCATCTATCACTATGAAGCCAAAAGCAAACACACAATTTCACATGTTTTATAAGCATTGCATTTAAATCAATGCACTCTTTAATATCATTTCTAAAACTCTCATGTTTAGGCAAAGAGAAGGGAAAGAGAGTTTGATAACCAAACTATTTCCTACAAAATAAACGCAAGATCAAACAAGATCACGCTACATTACAAAATTTCTCACTATAAGCCTATCATCTGAATACACGGTTTTCATTTCGCTACCGTTTAGAAGGATGACAATCAACCTAACAAAACATTTTCAATAACTATGGTTGCAATAGGAGGTTCTAGTTTTCCAAACAAAGCAGAGATCAATAGAAGCAATCTTTCGATAATGCAAGACCTCATAAGAACACTCACATAAATAATACAATATAGACACATGTCATAATTGCAACCTATTAGAGAAAATCACTTTACGATCGAAGATAAGCAAAGAGCTATTAACCCAAATAAAACATATTAATGCATGCGCATCAAACAAGCTTTCATTCGCACTTCTAAACACATTAAGGTAATCATATATACCCAAAAGCAAGTTCAATGGAGCATTTGCTAAAATAAATCTTCAATCAACTAGTTTAATGAAACACATAATACAATCTTTCGGAAAACACATAAATACTCTCTCAAAGCTACAATAACATGCTCCTTTTAATACTTCTTCTACAAACTAAGCAGTTTCACATAATTCACTATTCGCATAGCAATGCACCTTACTAAGATAGAATTTAATCATGCTACTCCTACAACATACACATGGAGAATTTCTTTAAACATACACATACAGTTTTCTCCCAATAACCGAATAAATTTTTAAACCCATAGCCCATTTAATAATCTAAAAACATAAGCGACATAAGGCTCATACAAGGGTTCAAGAAATCACACCCTTTTTCTCTTGCAAGCCAGAAACTCAAATCAAAGATAATTACACATATCCCAATCATTTTAATTTCCAGAAAGAAGAGAGGAATGGTGATGATCATTTAATTTTCTACAAAATAAGCATTCAATAATTGCCATACTAGTCCTTCAAGTGGACAACATTAAGCTAAATCATAATCTCTAACAAACACAATTCGCACTTTCAGATTCAAGACAAGCACGAACCAATCCAAATGGATTAGTCTAAAGAGTACAACACTCAATAATGGAGGGTACATACGACTCTCTTTCAAGATAAGAGTAATCGTAGACCAAGACATCAAAAACAACAATGCACATATAAGCACTCAGACACCAACATCAAGAAGGCAAAAACAAGGTGTGAACACACATGTTACACACCCGACAAGGTCTGCTCAATCACTCACATGCAAAAGGAGGACAAGCATACACATAAGGTCGATACACCTCACACCAATAGAGGGCACACGCGACACCAGAGATCCCAATGTTTGCAACATGGGCTCTGATACCAAATGTAATGCCCCGCCAGGAAACCCCGAAGGGATAAGCCAAAAAGGCAAGAAAGTAGTGCAAATTTTTTTTTTAAAAGTTACAACACATAAGATGCAACAAGATAGTAAAGATTCAGATTGCATAGCGGAAGACTACAACTAACACCTAAAGAGTTTCCCAACGAGATTACTTAAATTTCACAATTCACTTAACTCACACGATTTATCCAAAAGCTGAATATCTTACTAACGAGATAATTCAATATCAGGATAATTTCTTTCAAAGGACGGAAATATAAATCACAACAAGGATTCATCATTTAAGATCCATTCATAAACTTCATTCAATCTTTTCATTTAAAATTTCAAAACATACATCTAATAATCTAATACACTAGGATTACATCATAACATAAGAGGTCTTTCCAAGCATATTTAAATTCCTTAACAACAACTGAGTAAGATTCATCACTCTAAGTTACATCATTTCATATTCCAATTTATTGCATTTCAAAAGACGATTGCATTCTAGCATCTACGATAATATCATCTAAACCACTTAAGCATTTGATCAACATGGCATACAAGAAAGAACTGCATAAAAGCATTTATAGTTAATTCCAATTATCCACTTCACCATTCTAACATAAACTAATCATACATGATAAAGCTGAATAAAGGAGACATAAGAGAATACATCACATAACACCATAATGATCTCGGAGTTCACCCCTAAAGGGCTACATCTCCGGGTCTGCGCAACTGCAAGACCCCCTCTGATAAATAATGAAGTTAAGAATACAAGAGGTTACACCATACAATCCAGCCATCAAGGCGATACATAAACAATAATATACAAACGACCGCACCAGTCAATCAATACATAAACGATCCCTGGAGAGAACAGGATCCAGCTAAACATAATCAAAGCTACAACAAGAGGTCCATGAGAGCATCCATAAAACTGAGCCATCACCACCCAAGGGTCTAACATGAAACCGATACTCACAAGGGCAGAGACAAAAGGATGACTCTTAAAGGACAAAATGACAACACACTAGCGAACGTAGGGACAAGTGTCATCACACAACCTGGTATGGATACCATGGCAAGTCTTCATAGGTCCCGACCCCATACACTGGGTCACCCTGGCAACCTAATCTGAGCTTTCAGCCCATCCAAGCCTCATGTGGACCCACGCATCCTCTCGTGAAGACAAGGAAGATGGTTTGCCATTTCAGGCCTTCTCATAGCATGTCGAGTCTATGCTAGCACTCATCCCATGTGTGAGGCACAATTATCTTAATTAGAGATTATATTCTAATCTACTTAGGCTATCACTTGTTAGACTCACTTTTGACAGGTTACCCAGCAGCCACTTTGGGCGCGGCCCCCAATCGAAAGCCACTTTCCCATACGACACTAGACTACACTCGGACAAACTCAAAAGCAAGGAATACACATGGTCAGACGAATGGAGTTCAAGAAGAGAGAAACAATCATCTGGTCAAACACGACTCAAGGGTACTCACTTACTGACGGTACCCTAACTAGAGACCGGACCAACAACGGTCAACCACAATCATCATTCGACTCACAGACAAGGAGGATATGGTCAAAATGACACTACCACAATACAATAGTCAACTCGGAATCAAGGACTGAATCAGGTACCCCAAGTCAA
Source organism: Cryptomeria japonica (assembly GCF_030272615.1). Taxonomy (NCBI): domain Eukaryota; kingdom Viridiplantae; phylum Streptophyta; class Pinopsida; order Cupressales; family Cupressaceae; genus Cryptomeria; species Cryptomeria japonica. Next base: position 232,152,952 of record NC_081413.1, read on the forward strand.
TCCATACGACAGGGTCCTACTAAACAAAGCAAAACATGCCATTTCATAATTAAAAGTGAATACAGCAATTAAACTCGCAAGGTAATAAACAGGAAAGGACAATATTCCTCAAATTGATTTAAACATTAAAATCGATCAAGTTTTCTACATGATCTAAAACAGATTACAGTTATCTACCTCATCTAGGGATAAGTTGTTCTTGGTTTTTCTAACTCGCCAAGGTTCAAAGCATAGAACAGACATATAAGCCATAATGAGTTTTTAAACCATTTCATAATAATAAAATTCAGACAACCGATATAATTATAAAAGAGCGTCTAAAAGAAGATAATCATTTCCAAAAGCGTATCGTTAAAATTCAAACACCCACGATAAATATTTCACTTACTTTTCAATTACTCAACTGATATGTTCTACAATAGCATTTAACATCATCAATAGTAATTCCATCGTATTAAAACGATTTCCCAAAAACAGATTATTCCCTACTATGCTTTTAAGCAATAATACCTTAATCGTACTTACAATTCCGATTATACCTAACATAAAAATAACTATCATTAAAATGATATAAAATATCATATGTTTTTCTTTTTGAATGATAAAAGAAAATACACTTTAAAAAAAATCATTTTATAAACTGATTTAAAACATAAAAAAAAAATGCATTTAAAACGATGTTTCGAACAAGCTACTTTTTTTTTTAAAAAACTTCATTTAAAACGAAAAGTGCATTATAACCCTTAGCGGCGAGGGCGAGCTATGCCCTAACCCTAGCCGTAGGGCATTGCCGAAGCGGTGGCGCTGCTGCGGTGCCCGCAGGCCCGCGGCGCCCTGCGGCCACCGCAGTGAGCTGCGGTCGGAGGCCCTAACACCAGCGAAAGGCGGGGGAGGAAGAAACCAGGTGGAGCGAGCGGGGGACGCGTGGGGGAAGGGGAGGGGAGCGGGTGGAGCTCCGCTCTCCGCTCTCCAAAACCCCGACCCACAATGAAACACGCACACACACCCAGTTCGGGTTTAGTGAAATTTGTTCGCCCAGCTCGATAACAAAACATTAAAATCATCTTCGAACACACACAGTTTGATAAAAAAAATAAATAAATGTTTTCATTTCCATTAAAACATAGTCTGAACTAAAATGAACGCACAGTTCATAAGAAAAAAACATATAAATTTTCTTTAACACAGTTCGGATTAAAAACAACAATACAACCCAACTCAAAATTTGGATTAACAATTTCGGTTTGAAACAAACTGGGTTTGGAATAACATTTTCTTGAAGGGTTTTCATTCTTTACAAACACCCAAGGGAGATTTACACCCGAAATTCATCAAGAACAGTCATTTCCAATTCATATCCCAAATTAAATCTGAAAACAATCAAAAGATTGGATTTTGGCAACAAGCAACCATTTTCACAACAAGAAGGAAGAACAGTTTGGATAAACCCTACCTTCATACGCAATCCTGGCATGGCTGAAGGAGAGCCCCAATCTTCAGCTCCCAAATCCTCCAATTTTCATTCCCAACCAAAATCTTTACCAAAATGTCCATACTCTCAATTTTCCCCCAAATTGGGTTATATGGAAGAGTTGACCCAAAAATTCCATTTTTGGAATAAAAATACTTTATTTAAAAATAATACTCAAAAATTAATTCTTTTCTAGCTATTACAATAATTTAAATTGCTTTCCAAACCAAAAATCGATTTCTCAATCAATTCAATTAAACCTTCCAAATTTCAGAATCCAACAGAATACGATTAACTCTAATGTGATAAAATATAAAACTTTCCTTTTACAACAGCATATATAAAATGCAATAAATATTCGAAAACAGTCATTTAATCGAATTCACTCCCAATTTAAAACGAGCAACCCAAAATCAACGAAAATCACATAATGGAAACCAGATTAATCTAATCCTTTAATCATCAATGCACAAACGCATATTTAATCAAGACAATTACTAAGGACTAAATAATCAATTAACCAAACACACCAGGCACGCAAACCGAGAAGGTCAACCAAACAGACGACTCGCAAACCCAAGCAAGAAGGGATTACCGATGACGACTGGCGATGCTCACTTGAGCACGACGAAGGTCAACTAGGTCCTTACGACCACCTAATCCAACTCTAAGGATTAAATAGGTGTACACTCAAACCTGCACATCCAGGTGAAGACGAACCTCGCACTCATGCGGCATTGTACCTGAAAAATCCTGCAACCAAGAGTCATACATGCATACATATATAAAATTTACTGAAAGCGTTAGCTCGATGTTAATACCACGAAATAGGTACACTAACAACTTGCATAAAACTAGTGAGAAACCACATCAATAGCTATGCGTTAATTCAAACATCTGACTATAACATAATATTACGATAAACTAATCAAGATTAAACCAAGGTTAGAGATCGATTACGGTAGGGGTACTACATAGAACTTGAGGTTGAATTTTCCATGTCCACTTCTTTTCAGGGAGAAAGAAGACTATAATATTAAATATACCATGTCTCCTACCTCAAGATATATCTATATGAAATATTAATCTTTACACTTTTTTTCTTATTCTATTATTTTTTTATGTGTTCTTCAACTGGATTTAATATGTTTTGACTTTTATCAATAAAGTCAACTAGTACTCATTTTTCACAATCTACAAGTACTAAATCAATAAAACATGGTGCTTCATATCAATATAGGGATTTGAATAGAGATATACCAATGTACATATGATATGTTCTAGTATAGTAGTACTCTCCTAGATGCAGCCACTTAACTATTTCAAAATATGAATTTGAAGAATTCTTCACAAAGTACTCCTCAACACACTTTTTAATCATTGATATTGATCCATCATTTGAAGGCTGATAGCTCACCTTATAAATATGCTCTATACATAATAAAGTAAAATAATTATTGGAAAGGAAGAACTATATATATACTATACATATCAACAACCATATTCTTAGGTAGTCTATGTAGCTTAAAGAATCATATTAAAAATTTTGACTCAAGGATCTTTGAAACTTTGTTGAATAATTAAAAAATATGCATTCTTTGTCATGTTATTTATAATTACATAAGTGAATTTTTTAACATGTACCTTATGGATGCAGATGATGAAATCTATAAATATATTGGTTTATTTTTTATTCAAAATTTGTAGTAGTTCTTATAATTATATAGAACAACTTGTTCTTCATTTTTCTTCACATGTGATGCTCTCTCTTATATGATTGATAACATCTTCCTTGAGGCCATTATAAAAGAACCATTCTCTCATTTTCTATTTTGTAAATTTGAAAAGTTGGAACTTAGCCAATTCTCCACATGGAAGGGTGGGAATTTACTAAGCTATATTTTCACTTCAGGAAACTTTACATTCAAAGGAGGGGCATGAATCTACTAAATCCAATCCCAAAGGATGAAAGGAATAAATACTAAGTATATTTGTTGTGATTGGAATGTAATTGATCATCTTTTTCAAGTTGATTAATTAGATTAAGGAAAACTGTTGAAAATGAAGACAAAGTATGCAAAAAATAGTGAGTTATATAATCGGGATTCAATTGTGCACCTGGATCTAAGAAGTTTGAGATGAATCAGAGCAACTCTGTGAAATTGGGAAAAAGTTGCAAGGATCGTGTGTGTAGACAGGGGCACCCTCCAATTGATCATTTGACCTTTCCACACGTCGAAAACATTTTTTCTATCTCTACGAATAAAGCATAATTGGACAAAGTACAACTATGTACTTGTTTTTTGCACATAGAAAGAAAGGGGAATGTGTTGGGACTAGGGGATTGCCTTCATGTCAAACCTTGATTTTTGAATTAACTAAGTGGTTCAAATAATGTAAATAAAATGACTAAAAGTAGAAAGCCTCCTCTTTGACATGATGTTAAATTGCTTGAAAATGAAATGCTTATACCTCCTTGTGATTTTTTTCTTGCCTCCACATGGAATTATGATTTCATGAAGTAGAATTAATTGAAGAAATATTGAAGAAGCTTAATATTAATAGGGTGCAACTCAATTACTTCAAATATTTCCTAGAGGCTTGGCAGGCTTCCCCTTACTCCTATGCAATCACTAAGAGTATCTAGCATCAAACTCCCCCCCTTATTGCTTGGAACATCTAGAAAGAATGAGACAATAGGATATTAAAAGAAGAGAAGAAAAACAATAAGATCTTGGCCACCATCATTATTCAATATATTAAGGAAAATATTAAAGTTGAGTCTACTAGTTTCTCTAGACTCCCTTGGTCTCTTCTGGATCTCAGATTAAAATAGGTTTCTGGAATTTGACAGAGCTTTTTGAATGTTAATTGGCAAAGAATGATCTTGAGAAATTCATGTTTATGGAAATCTCCTAAAATTGGATGGATTAAGTCTAATTTTGATGGGTTCTCTAAAGGCACCCCTAGGATCTTGGGAGTAGGAGGTTTAATTCGTGATCATAAAGGCTTCTTGGCTGTTAGGTTTGGTTCTTGTCTAGGGAAAGCTACTAACAACAATGTGAAATCTTGGGCGGCCTGGATGGCTCTTCAGACACTATATGATATCACTAAAAAGAATGTAATTCTTGAAGGAGATTCCAAACTAATTATTGACTACGTCAATGGTGTAATCTCTCCTCCTTGGTAGATTAGAGACATAATAGACAAATGTAAATGGCATACTGGATTATTTGAAAACATTAAAATACAACATACCTACAGAGAAGATAATAGGTCGGATGACCTCAATACCAATCAAAATATTCATATGATGGATGGGAAGATCTTTAAGTTTGAAAATAGCTCTAGGGAGTTGAAGGAAATCCTTGGACATGAAAGAGGGAATTTAAAAAAGAAAGTAGGAAGTGGGATTATTGACTTATTTGAATGAGTTTTTTAATGCCCATGTTTTTTGTAATATTGAATTGCCAGTTGAGGCCACAGAGGTGGTGGGCTTACAAGGAGATGACTTAGCACCTTGATGACTGGGGTTACGTCAATAGTTGGATGGATGAGATCTATGCTTGGATTGATAATGTCCTGGAAAGGAGATTTCTCAATAAAAGCATGATGGTGATGGATGAGATCTATGCTTGGATTTGGGATGATAAAGTATTTATTAGAACGATTGCAAAAAGGACTGATTTTTTCACTTCAGAGAACACAAAAATGAGTGATGTTTACACCACCTTTATAGGAAATGATGATCCCAGGTGTTACACATGCGAGAAAAATCATTTGAGGTTATCGAGAAAGGTTTTTTTAAGTTCCTCTATTACAAAAGAAGTAACAGTTGTCACTTTTTCTGCATTTTGCTCAGTCGCTTTCATAGAGTTTGGTATTTCTGGTTTTTTTCCTTTGACAAAATGGGGGCCCTCTAAAACTCATTGAATTGAGTAACTATGTGGATTTGAGAGATAAAAAAGAGCTATGAGAGCTCTTTCAAATGGTGGGCTTCACTTGTTTCTTCTTGGCCATGAAGGGCTACAACAAGGAGCTCTCAGCGAGGGTTTGTAATTCTTGGTAGAATCAGGTGGTTATAGTGGGAAGAATTACCTTCATGATGTCGCCTGAGTATATAGCAGAGGTGACCTGATTGTAGAATGAAGGAGAGAAATTTGAGAAAAAGAGCATGAGAGACTACAGAGGCTTCTTTAAGAAATTCTTGGAGAAATGTGAAAAACAAGTTGTCTTCCAAAATGGGTCTGATTGTTTGACCCTTCCTAAACCTTTTTCTTTGATCAACTATCATGTTATGTAGTATTTTACCTTAGAGGGTCATTATTCTACCATCCGTGTCTATCACTTCCCCATTTCGAAACACATTAGACACCATCAAATTAATATGTCATTCTTTTTGTTTTCGTCCCTCAGTGCCTCTAGTCAAAATTGTGCAAATTCGCCTTTACATCAAAGTTTAATCTACTTAATGTATAAGTATGTCAGATTTCTAGGTTTACTAAATGACAAAATCTTTTCATTTTTCTAGTTTGTATATGATCTAAAGAGAGAATCACTTCTAGGTTGAAGAGGATTGAATTGCTTGGACCAAAAATAAACAAGACAAACATCTCCATGCATCTTTGTAGGTTTAAATATGATATGATTAATAGTTATAATTTCATCATTATGAGGAAATTTCAAACACTTATGAATAGTAGAAGTGATCGCTTTCATGGAAGAGAGCCAAGGATGTCCCAAATTCACATGGAATTGATCAGATGTAGGAATGATAGTAAATTGAACATATAAGCATTTAGTACCATCATCAATAGGAAGTGATATAGAACCAATAGAAAGACAAGAGAATCCAAAAAAACTATAACTATCACATCAGTATCATCTATATCACTTGATGGAATTGCAAAGTACAAAGTAATTCTATAGTTATCACATGAACCATGCAAGAAAATCAATAAGCACTCCTCTAGAGGGTATACCTTTGATTTTTGCACGTATGTATAATGTGCCATCAAGTGCCTAAATGGTATCACTAGTATAAAATGTTATGCACAAATACTTATGAGGTTCTTCTTGATCTGCAAGGTTCACTACATTATTAGATTCAAGGGCCACATCATTGGGAGGGTAAGCAGGATGATTTGTCATAATCACATTAGTGGAATGGGATGGTAAAGGATCAATGAAAATTTGAAGGTTCTAATTAGGATGAGCTATGGATTTTTTTCCTTTATCATTCACACTTGCCATAGATATAGTATTATTATCAATTAATTTTTTAATATCACTTCTCAATGAAAAACACTTCTCAGTATCATGACTAGGATGATGATGATATTGACAAAAATATTTAGCATCAAAGTAAGGTGATGTTGTCTTGGATTTGTTTATTGGTTTGATTCTCAAAATTTTTAACACATTCCTTTGTATTAACTAAGACATTATACTATGCAAAGATTCATTCAAAGGAGTAAACTCTTTTTCTCTTTTAAAGAATTTATACAAACAAGGAACACCTTGTTAGGGTAAAGGAACAGTGAGATTGGGGGTGAACCAATGTTCTACCAAAGATCAAACTCAAAAACTTATTCTTTATCCACTGATTAGTAATGTATAATAGTAAAGAACATAAGCAAGCAATAAATTAACCACAGATCCATAACACCAAATTTTTTATATGGAAACCTAGAAAGGGAAAAACCATGATGGGGATGGAACCCACAATATTCATATACTATGGCTAGGAGTACATAAATATTAGATAGATGGGGAATGCACTTGCATTCAAACTCACTACCTAGAGCTCAATGCTCATTTACAATGAGCCAAAAGGCTACAACCTTTAGGGAAGTCTCACCAACTTACAATTTAATTACAATAAGGAAATACAATTAAATAACTCTGATATACCATCTAACAATGCAAGAATGAGTTTTGGTTAAGTACAAAACCTCTGACTATACTCGCTCTGTAATATGCTCTGTTTCTGTCTCAGTCAACTACTGAATCATAGGGGAATCAAATGTACATGTGAAACTGTGCCCAATCACAAAAAAATGAATCACCACAATAGTAATACTCCAAAAACCAATCACCAATTCAATATTATATATTTAGTCATATCAAAAATAATCTCCTCCAAGTCAACTATAAAAAATGTAACATGTAGCTTCATGTCGGTTTCAATCTCTAACAAAACATATCACTAGAACAAAACAATTTTCCAAAATGCTTCACCAATGCTGGCCTCATCATTTTCACCTTATCTCTCCCCCTTTGACAATAATGCAAAGATAGGGTGTGAATCAAAATTACCTATACATGTATACACACTAGATGACTAGATCTATACATACTTGATTACATTTGCATATGTAGGCTTAAGAAATCCAAAATAGGAATTCCAACCTACTCACATTTTTTCTAAAATTGAGACAAAACCATTAAGAACATAAGCATGGAACTCTATTTTATGCAACTCAGTTGGTATCTCCTAAGTTATATTCTAAATACATTCCATCTTATGGAACACCAAGGTGTCTAACTGGGGACCAAATAGGTTCTGAAGTTCACCTGCCCTTCTCTGGATCTTATCCTTCTCCTCCAAATTACCAATTTGTCCGATAAGAGACAAAATTTGACCTTCAATATTTTCGGTCAAGTTTATTGTGGAATCATATGCTTGCGAGATTTGGATTAACTGACTTCTGTAAGTATCTATCTTATTATCTAATTTGGCGGTAAAATTTCTTAAAGTTAGACAAGACTTATAGATCTTACCACATTCCTGTAAGGCCTCATCAATCAATATCAGTTCTTTGTCTAGTTGGATATTATCCCAGGTGTCACACATGTGAGAAAAATCATTTGAAGGTTATCACTTGAAAGGTTTTTTTTAAGTTCTTCTCTTCCAAAAGAAATAACAATTGTCATTTTTACTGCTTTTTGTTCAGTCACTTTCATAGAGTTTGGTATTTCTGGGCTTTTTCCTTTGACAAATTGGGTGTTCCTAAAAAATGCATTGAACCAAGTAACTGTGTGGATTTGAGAGATAACAAAGAGCTACAAGAGCTCTTTCAAATGGTGGGCTTCACTCCTTTCTTCTTGGAAATGAAGGGATACAACAAGGAGCTCTCGACCAGGGTTTTGTAATTCTTGGTAGCATGGGTTGGTTATGGTGGGAAGAATTACCTTCACAGTGTCACCTAAGTACATAGTAGAGGTGACCAGATTGTAGAATAAAGGAGAGAAAGTTGAGAAAGTCGAGAAAATGGGTATGATTGTTTGACCCTTCCTAAACCTTTTCCTTTGGTAAACTATCATGTTATGTAGTATTTTACCTTAGAGGGTCGTTATCATACCCTCCATGACTATCACTTCCCCATTTCGAACCACATTAGACACCATAAGATGATATGTCATTCTTTTGTTTTCATCCTTCAGTGCCTCTATTCAAAATGGGGCGAATTCACTTTTACATCAGGGTTTAATTTACTTAGTGTATAAGTATGTCATTTATCATGCCCCCACCGCAAGCTATATTGCTTCGGCCTTTAGTACTTAGGGTAGCTATAAGAAAAACCCTAAAAATAATCTTAGTTTAATCTCTGGGAACCCTAAGGAGATGACTATCCTCTCGGGTCCTGGTAAAAGCATGGGTAAAATCCTTGTTATGACCTTAGAAAACAATTCCTTTGAGATGGCCATATTGGATTCAACCCTAGACAAAAGAAAAATTGAAACACCTAAAAAACCTCGAGAAAAGCTAAGAGGTCTAGTAATGAGTGTATCGAAAAGAGCTTGACCATTGACTTGGAGATTTAGAACTTGGAAGAGGAAGATGTCAAAGGAACAAAGAAAGAAAAACTTGAGAGTAGCTTGGGGGAAAGAAGGACAGTTAGGCTTCGTGCCAAAGGGAGGAATCAACCTACAAGATCGAGACTAATTTATATGAAATTTATGATATTGAAGATGAGGCCAACTGTTAGGATAATTCTGAGGATGAGGATGTTAATGTTGATGAGGAGAAACAGACTGCAAGCCTTGATGAGAACATGGACAAAGAAGAGGAAATTGAAGAAGAAAACAAAAAATCGGAAAGTGAATGTAAGTCTCCTTTCAAAGAGCACAATGGCCCAGTCTCCACTAAAGATATGGAAATGGTTCCCTGTTCGCCTTTGAGGCCGACCCAGGAGGCTAAAAACATTGTTCAGGAGCAATTGAGTGACATGAAGGAGAGAACTATAAGGCTAGAAAAGAAATATGATGAACGTGATAGTAAGATGAAACTTTTGTGTGATGCTTTTAATTCTCTTTGTAATATCACATATGGGATAATGAAGAATGTGATCCTGGGTATGGTTTCTAGTAAAGGTATACCGAATAAAATTTCGAAGAGGAAGGGCAAGAAGGGTATAAGAGAGATGATGGAGGAGGATGAAGAAGATCAAAAGGAGACATGGAAGCGGAATGTTGATAGTCTCGAGTGGGAATGGAATCTGATAAAGAACTAATGGTGTCTTGGTTTTCTCTATTTTGTTCTTTTTGTTATGTTTTTCTTTAGATGGTTACTTGGGGCCTGCGTGTCCAATTTGACAGACTTTATGTTAAGTAATTATACTAAGACTAGCTCGGTTATGGTTGATAAAGATAATGCTGGAAACATCATTAGTAGTATAGCTTATGATAATAGGTATTGTGATACTTCTGCTATTAACATTGGCTATGATACTAGCATCCGTAGAAATAGTTTCGAGGGTAGGAAAAATTCTGATCATTTTTTATTAGAACTGGTTCCTTTTGCTAGCTATTTTACAGTTGGTATTTGGTTTATAATGTAATTCTGCTTCTCTTTTCGATCAGGGCCATCTCCGTGCTAATCTAATAAAAAAAACCAAGCGAAGACAATAACCTAAAACAAATAGAATATATTATTAATTAATTAATTATTCCCAAACCCGGAATGTCATTGTATCCCTTAACAACTAACCTTTGATATTCTTTTCTCCCTTCATTAAGATGGAACTTTCAGTCAAATCTTGTGATTTGAACAAGGAACAGATCGTATTGGCATTTCAAAATTTGTTCATTATTTATTATGTATAAACTATTCAACATTTTTTTATAGCCTTTAGGTTCTTCGTGGAATTGGTTGTGCTTGCGTATTAGAAAATTTATACCGATCTTCTGTATACTGCCGTGGCAACGGGTTGCTGTAGTGGATGAGAATAGGAGAGGAGCGAAAATTGGTTTCAGTGGCTGTCCATACGGTGAGATTCGGAAGCAGGGTCTTCACCATTACGAAAGAGGCGCACATGTGTCCAGTTTTGGTCTGATAAAACAGACTTCTTGGAGAGCGGTACGGGCATGGAATGTGGTTGCTGAGGCCGCACAGGTGCCCAATCCGTCTCTGATAAAAGAGATTTCTTTGGGGGTGGTAGGGGCGAAGGACATGGAATAGTGGTATGGCTAGACCTGGCCAAAACATGCACTATAAACACAAGGAAGTGCACAATAAACAGCACTCTTGGTTTAAAAATAGACTTAATTAAGTTTATGCTTATTTCTATATCTACTTAATTTCAACTTATTTGGTTTATTAGTGTGTTTGTTATAATTCTCATAGTTCTCATGTGTAACCTAATCTTAGTTATCATGTGTAACCTAATCTTAGGTGGTTGCTCTTTTGGCAATTGTATTGACCATTTTAATTGAAATTTTAAAATCAGATGATTAGCTGATTGGTACCATCTTTCACATTGGTCCTAGCCAAATGTTGCACAAATATTCACTATTATGCTATGTCCATGAGTAAAAAAATTATTTAATTCTTTCAATCTCATCATCAAACAAAATCCGTCAACCATCCAAGAATTCAATACAATTCATGATCCCAAGTATCTCTCAATACAAGGACATTCAAGAATGATCACTAGTGTTCACTTCTTATGGTATGGTGGATCTTTGTTGTTGTTAGGCTACATTTTTGTGGTTGAATTCATTTCATCTTTCAATATTGGTGTTTCCATTTTTACCATAAACAATCCTTATATAATATTCTTGCAAATTATTTTTTACATTTATAAATTTTAATCAACACTCATAAACAATCAAGCTTGTTTATAGATTTTCAATAGATAATTAGAAATAGATAAAGAAAATGCCCATAACTTTTAATTTCGCATGGAACCTTTTCCCCTCCTTTCAATAGGAATAAAAATACAACATGAAATTTTAAAATAGTAATATTAAATATTACCATTGACAATAAGAATAATAGACTAAAAATAATATTTTTAGAACGCACTACAACTACAATGATACTTAATTTTCTTATGGCTAGAAAGTACAAAATCATGATCCCCATTCACAACCTTTAGATGAGATTTTGATATAGAATCATAGGGATTTCATCATCCAATCCTTTGAAGTCAAAGGGTTTTTTCCTCATATATGTTGCAAATCCAAGCATTTCTATCTTTAGACTTATTTATTTAAACATAAGATTGCTTCACCTTATGTAATAGAGACATATATGCTTCAATATCTTAAGTCCTTCCCATATAGAATCTTCACTTGTATGGTTCTTCCATTGAATTAAATATTCTATGATATCCTTTCTTTTTAGTTTATTCACCCTATTAGATCAAGTAGTTACTTTACTAACAAATTCCTCATCATCCATTGGTGGAAGATTAAGTAAAGGCACAATGTGTTATCCTTGAAACCTCTCTAGAAATGAGACATCAAAAATATTTTTTTATGTGTTCTTCAAGTTAATTTAATATGTTTTGACTTTTATCAATAAAGTCAACTGGTACGAATTTTTCACAATCTACAAGTACTAAATCAATAAAACAAGGTGCTTCATATCAATATAGGGATTTGAATAGAGATATACTAATGTACATATGATATGATCTAGTAAAGTAGTACTCTCCTAGATGCAACCACTTAACTAATTAAAAATATCAATTTGAAGAATTATTCACGAAGTGCTCCTAAGTACTTCTTAAACATTGATATTGATCCATCCTTTCAAGGCTAATAGCTAACTCTACAAAAACGTTCTATACATAATAAAGTAAAATAATTATTGGATAGGAGGAACTATATATAGTATACATATTAACAACTATATCCTTAAATAGTCTATGTAGTTTAAAGAATCTTATAAAAAAATGTCACTCAAAGAGCTTTGAAACTTGGTTGAATAGTTAAGAAATATGCATACTTTGTCATGTTATTTATAATTACATAAGTGAAATTTTTAACATGTACATTATGGAGGCAAATGATGAAATCTATAAATATATTAGTTTATTTTTTATTCAAAATTTGTAGTATTTCTTATAATTATATAGAAAATCGTGTTCTTCATGTTTCTTCACATGTGATGCTCTCTCTTATATGATTGATAACATCTTCCTTGAGGCCATTATAAAAGAACCATTCACTCATTTTATGATTTGTAAAGTTTTTGATAAGGATAAAAGGGTTTTACAAGGACCTGAAACCTAAAGTCTTACAATAGCTGGCCAACAACCAATCCGACAACAAACAACAACAAAACAGGGGAGCAACCTTGAACAGAAACAAAAAAAAAAGAAATGCAGACAAACAAGCCAAAGTAAAAAAGCTCTCAGCTAAGCAAGAGCACCAAATATTTTTTCTTTTGGATGGAAATCCTATTGATTTCCTCAAGCTCCTCCATGATGAATCTGGAGATACCCTTATTGCTGCTTCTACTCTTGGTTTGGGAATTGGGTCCAGTGGTTTTGTTGTCTCCAAGACCCACATCATCTCCTCCAAGATGTTTCACCAGGTCACTGTGGAAGGATCTATAATAACTAATTATGTCATTAATATTTTCAAGCCCCTCAATGCTGTTATGCATGGCTTCTTTACTAATGTCGACCATATTTTTGAGAATTTTCTTAATCTCAGCCATGGATTGTTCCACCTTATCAATCCTTTGTTCATGGTTAAATTTCATTACTTCAATATTTTGAGATAGTTTTTGAGTCATGATCTTGAGTTTTTTTGGCTTCCTGGGTTCAGGGGTAGTAGTGAAAATGTCAATTATTTCTTTAACCCCCATTTTGAGGGTGTCAATTTCATGCTCGGCCCACTTCCAGTAGCACTCTTGGCTTCTGGTGGCTTCCATGACAAAATTCATTAGACTACCATCCTTCCCCTGATTATCTTTCTAGACATTGATAGGGATGTCAAGTTTAATCCCTTGGTCTATAATCTTTTTGGCTATGATCCTTCGCTCCAAACTTTTTTTCTTTTTGGTGAGGGGTTCGGCCTTGGAGATCAACTTTGTATTGGTTTTGTATTTACTAGCCACCCATCTGAGGGGATTCTTGATGCCGAGTGTCTTAGGAGTGACCATATTTTCCTTAAATCATCTACAAGTTCGTATTTAGGGTCATCAACAGGAAACCCACTATCATCAAGGTCCATCTCCAAATTAGAGACATCTTGGACCGCCATTTGCAGACCAATCTTGTCAGGCGGGGGTAGAATTTCAAGAGATTTACCGTGTTCCATGATAAGGACAATAAGTACCTCATGAATAACATGGTTGTGAGGGTTTTCCAGGTGCTTTTCTAGGCTATTCTCAAGGGACGAGGCAAGATAATAGGGAACAAAGATAATTTTACCATGATGAAAATGATTTAGGATAGTGAAATCATAGGATAAGATGCTTGCATACCTACCATCTAGGGTGATATACATCATTATAAACTCTGTCATGTCAGCCCAAGGGGCCATTGAGGTCATTTTTATTATATCCACCATCAGCCATGTTGGTTACTCTGGAGCACTCCTTGTCTTTGTCGAAGAAACTTGACAAGTACTCCTCCCCAATTTTTCTATCCCTGTAAAACCTTCTTCTAGTTGTAGAAAGACCAGTGACTATCGCCACAAAAGTCTCATCAATTTGATAATCGGCACCATAAGCCCTGAGACTCCCTCTTTTCTATCCGAGGAGGTTTCTAGACTATTGATTAGGGAAAACCGGATAGAGTCGTTTCCCTATCAACTTAGTCATGTCATGATGAAGGATCATTCATCGATGCAGTAATCACTACATGCCAGATCACACAAATTTTTGGGGAATGCATCCCTACTACTCCACCAGTTGGTTGCCGCATATCCCACTACTAGATTGGCCAGTAGATCTTCTGCCTTATTTCCTTCGTGATATATGTGCGACACTTTGAAATCCATTAGTTCACTAACTATATTTCAGCAATCCTTGATCAGGCTGCCAATCGTCCACCTAGGATCCATGTGACCACTCAAGCAATTGAAAGTGTTTATTGAGTCGGACTCCAACCACACTTTAGTAAACTCTTCTCTTTTAGCCATGTGTAGCCCAATATGGGTAGCACTAGCTTCCACATAGTGGTTAGTCTTGGTGCCTAGGGGGAGCATCACCACAAAAACCAGTTGACCAGAGTGATTCCTAGCCACTCCCCCACACCCAGTCGGCCTAGGATTACCTTTAGCTACCCCATCCACATTGATTTTGATGCAGCCCATAGACGGAGGATGCCATACAACATTTTGTCTACACTGCTTGGTTTTGTGGACTGAGCTGGCAATGTTCCAATCAATTTTTCACCAATTGATAGTATCCCAATCCTCCTACAGAGTAGGAATGGGGGAGTCATTCTTTCTACTGGGGCAGTCGTGGAGAAAGTTCTCTTTGATAGCACTGTGAATTTTAATAGCCACAAGAAAAGGGTGAGTTTCCAAGTCCCTGAAAATTCTATTTGTAAAGTTGAAAAGTAGGAACTTAGCCACTTCTCCACATGGAAGGGTGGGAATTTACTAAGCTCAATTTTTACTTTAGGAAACTTTACATTCAAAAGAGGGATGAATCTAATAAATCCAATCCCAAAGGATGTAAGGACTAAATAGTAAGTACATTGGTTGGGATTGGAATGCAATTGACACTCTTTTTCAAGTTGATTAATTGGATTAAGGAGAAGTGTTGAAAATGAAGACAAAGTATGCCAAAATAGTGAGCTATAATATTGAAATTCAATTGTGCACCTAGATAAGTTTGAGATGATTTAGAGCTGCTCTACAAAATTGGGTAAAAGTTGCAAGGACCACGTGGCTAGACAGAGGTGCCCTCCAATTGATCCTTTGACCTTTCCACATGTCGAAAAACATTTTTTCTCTCTGCGAATAAAGCTTAATTCCATAAGTACAGCTGTGCATTTGTTTCTTGGACACAAAAAGAAAGGGGAATGTGTTGTGAATAGGGGTGACTTATTCAATGCCATCAAAGACTTCTTCAGAACTAGTAGTCTGCTTAAACAAATAAATGTCACCTTTGATGCTTTGATTCCAAAGAATGATAGTGCTAAATCCAGTAAGGATTTTTGGCCTATTAGTTTATGTAATACTATTTATAAAATTATTTCCAAAACCACAGTCAATAGGTTAAAACCCTTGCTTGATAAAATGATCTTCAAAAATCAGAAAGGTTTTGCGGAAGGAAGACACATTTTAGATGTGGTCATTGTGGCCCATGAGCTTGTTCATTCCTGATTTGGGTTCAAAGGAAAATTCTTAGACTTAATTAAGTAATGTGTTTGCACACCTAACTTCTCAATCCTCCTTAATGATTGTCCCGAGGGCTACTTTTCCTATAGCAAAGGGTTTCGTCAGAGTGACCCCCTCTCCCCCTATCTTTTCATCATTCCTTCTAAAGTGTTATGGAGAAATATTGAAAAAGATAGATGTTAGGGTATTATAAAAGGCTTTAAAGATGCCTCTTGTCTAACCCCTACTACACATCAACAATTTATTGATGATACCATTATCTTTGGTGAACCTGTTATTTCTGAGGCAAAGCAATGGAAAAAGACCCTAGATAGATATGCTATCATCTCAAGCCAACATATTAACTTTGTTAAGAGTAAACTATTTTTTTCTTAATATCAAACCCACCCTCCAAATAAAAATATCCTCCATTATTGGTTGTCAAATTGCCACCCTCCCTGACTCCTATCTCAGGTTGCCCCTTGTCTCCACAAATCATAATAATTTTTTTGTGAATGGTTTTCTTCAAAGATTTCAAAAGAAGTTAGCTGACTGGAAATGGAAGCTTCTTATATTGGAAGGAAAGATACAACTGGTTAAATCTTGCCTTCAAATTTTTCCTATTTATTACATATCTTTGTTGAAGATACCTAGGGTGGTTGCTGAAAATATTGAAAGGATCCAAAGGAGTTTCCCATAGTATTGTATGGAAGAAAAAAGTAGACTCTCCTTGGTTTTTTGGGATGTTGTCTGCAGACCCTGGAAGTGTGGTAGACTGGGCATAAGAAAGATTAAATCTTTTAATGAAGCTCTTATTTCTAAAATTGGTTGGTAGTTAACCTAGGAGAAAAAAGATTGGACTAAAATTTTGAAAGCCAAATACTGATAGAGGAACGAGGAGGACAAATTATTTAACCAAGAAGAGATTCCCTTTGGTTCTTCTATTTGGAATAGTGTGGTTAAAATCACACATGATATCAAAATAAATGGCAGGATGATTAAATAAAATTGTAGAAAGATTGATTTTTGGAAAGACATTTAGTTGCTTGAGCTTTCTTTAAATTCCCTCCCCCATTTGGTGAATATCAAAAAGTTCCTAATTAGACATTGGGTGGGAAAGGTACATGATTTCATAACTTGGGATAGGGGAAACACTTATTGGATTGATCTAAGTGGTTTTGTCTCCTCTAGATCGAAGGTTAAGCCCTCCACTAGAAGGCTAATTTTGAAGAAAGTTGTCAATCGCATTGCCATGATTCCTAACTATTCTCTTTACACTCCTAATGGGAAGGATGAATGGATTTGGAAAGAGAGTGTGTTTGGGAACTTCAATGTGAAGTCTACTTACCATTTGCTGGAGGAAAACAATGACAAAAATGTATTATGGAATAATCCCAAAAATTAACTATTTTTGGTGGGCGACTGCTCATGGTCGTATTCTTACTACTGATAACTTAAATAAAATGGGATTTTATTTGGTCAATAGGTGTGAACTCTATTACACTAAATCAGTGAGCTATAGAATCAGGATTCAATTGTGCACCTGGATCTGAGAAGTTCGAGATGATTCAAAGTTGCTCTACGAAATTCGGTAAAAGTTGCGAGGACCATGTGTCTAGACAGGGGTTCAAATAATTTAAATGAAATAACTGAAAGTAGAAATCCTCCTCTTTGACATGATGTTAAATTGCTTGAAAATGAAATGCTTATACCTCCTTGTGATGTTTTTCTTGCCTCCACATAGAATTATGATTTCATGAAGTAGAATTAATTGAAGAAATATTGAAGAAAATTAATATTAATTGGGTGCAACTCAATTATTTCAAATATTTCCTGGAGGTGTGGTAGGCTTCCCCTTATTTCCACCCGATCGCTAAGAGTATTTGGCATCAAAATTCCCCCTTCTTGCTTGGAACATCTCGAAAGAACGAGACAACAAGATATTCAGAGAAGAGAAGAGAAACAATAAGATCTTGGCCACCATCATTATTCAATATATTAAGGAAAATATTAATGCTGAGTCTACTAGTTTATCTAGAGTCCTCCCATCTCTTCTTGATCTTAGATTAAAATAGGTTTCGGGAATTAGACAACATTTTGAATGTTAATTTGCAAAGAATGATCCTGAGAAATTCATGTTTATGGAAATCTCCTAAAATTCGATGGATTAAGTCTAATTTTGATGGGTTCTCTAAAGTAAACCCTAGGATCTTGGGAGCAGGAGGTTTAATTCGTGATCATAAAGGCTTCTTGGCTATTAGGTTCGGTTCTTGTCTAGGGAAAGCTACTAACAACAATGTGAAAGCTTGGGCGGCCTAGATGGGTCTTTAGAGACTATATGATATCACTAAAAAGAATGTACTTCTTGAAGGAGATTGCAAACTAATTATTGACTGTGTCAATTGTGTAATCTCTCCTCCTTAGGAGATCAAAGAAATAATAGAAAAATATAAATGGCAGATTGGACTATTTGAAAACATTAAAATACAGCATAACTACAGAGAAGGTAATAGGTTGGCTGACCTCATTGACAATCAGAATCTTCGTATGATGGATGGGAAGATCTTTAAGTTTGAAAATAGCTCTAGAGAGGTGAAGGAAATCCTTGCACAGGAAAGAGGAAATTTAAAAAAGAAAGAAGGAAGTGGGAGTATTGATTTGTTTGAATGAGTTTTTTAATGCCTGTGTTTTTTGTAATCTTGAATTGCCAGTTGGGCCCACATAGGTGGTGGGCTTACAAGGAGATGACTTAGCACCATGATGAATGGGGTTACGTCAATAGTTGGTTGGCCTATGTTGATAATGTCTTCGAAATGAGGTTTCTCGATAAAAACATGATGGCACCGGATGAGATCTATGTTTGGATTTGGGATGGTAAAGTATTTATTAGAAGGGTTGCAAAAAGGACTAATTTTTTCACTTCAGAGAACACAAAAAGGAGTGATGTTTACATCACCTTTATAGGAAATGATGATCCCAAGTGTCACACATGCGAGAAAAATCATTTGAGGGTTATCGGGAAAGGTTTTTTTAAGCTCTTCTCTTCCAAAAGAAGTAATAGTTGTCATTTTTGCTCCTTTATGCTTAGTTAGTTTCATAGAGTTTGGTATTTTTGTGCTTTTTCCTTTCACAAAATGTGGGGCCCTTTAAAACGCATTGAACCTAGTAATTGTGCAGATTTGAGAGATAACAAAGAGCTATGAGAGCTCTTTCAAATGGTGGGCTTCACTCCTTTCTTCTTGGCCATGAAGGGCTACAATCTCGCCCAGGGTTTGTAATTCTTGGCCACATGGGGTGGTTATGGTGGAAAGAATTACCTTCATGGTGTCGCTTGAGTACGTAGAAGAGGTGACCAAATTGTAGAATGAAGGAGAGAAAGTGGAGAAAAAGAGCACGGGAGACTACAAAAGCTTCATGAAGAAATGCTTTGAGGAAGGCAAAAAAATGGTTACTTCCAAAATGGGCATGATTGTTTGACCCTTCCTAGGCCTTTTCCTTTGGTCAACTATCATGTTATGTAGTATTTTAACTTAGAGGGTCATTATCCTATCATCCATGGCTATCACTTCCACATTTCAAACCACATTAGACACCATAAGATTAATATGTTATTCTTAATGTTTTTGTCCCTCGGTGCCTCTATTCAAAATGTGGCGAGTTTGCCTTTACATCAAGGTTTTATTTACTTAATGTATAAGTATGTTGTTTATCATACCCCCACTATAAGTTGTATTGCTTCGGCCTTTAGGAGTTAGGGTAGATATAAGAAAATCCCTAAAAATAATCCATTTAATCTGTGAGAACTAGAAGGACTCATCTATTCTCTTGGGTCCTGGTAAAAGCATGGGTAAAAGCCTTGTTATGACCTTGGAAAAGAATTCCTTTGAGCTGGCCTTGTTGGATTTAACCCCAAACAAAAGGAAAAGTGAAACACCTAAAACACCCCGAGGAAAGCTAAGAGGTCTCGTAGTGAGTCTACCGAAAAGAGCTTGCCCATTGACTTGGAGCTTCAGGACTTGGAAGAGGAAGATGTGAAAGGAACAAAGCAAGAAAAAGTGGAGAGTAGCTTAGGGGAAAGAAGGTCAGCTAGGCTTCGTGCCAAAGAGAGGAATCAACCTACCAAGACAGACTAATTTGTATGAAATTTATTATATTGAAGACGAGGCTAACTCTCAGGATAATTCTGAGGATAAGGATGTTAATTCCGATGAAGAGAAACTAACTGAAATCCCTGATGAGAACATGGACGAAGAAGAGGAAATTGAAGAAGAAAACAACAAATCAGAAAGTGAACAGGAATCTCCTTTCAAAAAGCACAATGGCCTAGTCTACTCTAAAGATATGGATATGGTTCCCAGTTCGCCTTTGAGGCCAACCTAGGAGGCTAACAACACTGTTCAGGAGTAATTGAATAACATGAAGGAGAAAATTGCATGTCTTGAAAAGAAATATGATGAACTTGATACTAAGATGAAATTTTTGTGTGATGCTTTTAATTCTCTCTGTAATATCAAAGATGGGATAATGAAAAATGCGGTCCTAGGTACAGTTTCTGGTAAAGGTAGACCAAATAAAATTAGGAAGAAGAAGGGCAAGAAGGGTCTAAGAGAGATGATGGAGGAGGTTGAAGAAGATCAGAAGAAGACATGGAAGTAGAACGTTGGTAGGCTCGAGCAGGAATCGAATCTAATAAAGAAGTAATGGTCTATTGGTTTTCTCTAATTTGGTCTTTTTGTTATGTTTTTCTTTAGATGGGTACTTGGGGCCTACGTGCCCAATTTGACACTTTATGTTATTTAATTATACTAAGACTGGCTCAGTTATGGTTGATAAAGATAATGCTGGAAACATCATTAGTAGTATAGCTTATGATAATAGGTATTGTGATACTTCTGCTATTAACATTGGGTATGATACTAGCATCCATAGAAATAGTTTCAAGGGTAGGAAAATTTTTGATCATTTTTTATTAAAACTGGGTCCTTTTTGCTAGCTATTTTACAGTTGGTGTTTGGTTTATGATGTAATTCTGCTTCTCTTTTCATTCAGGGCCATCTCCCTGCTTATCTAGTAAAAAAAAAATACACTAAGACAATAACCTAAAATAAATAGAATATATTATTAATTAATTAATTATTCCCATACCTGAAATGGCATTGTATCCCCTAACAACTAAACTTTGATATTCTTTTCTCCCTTCATTAAGATCGAACTTTCAGTCAAATCTTGTGATTTGAACAAGGAATAGATTGTCCCTTGCTTCTAAAATTAACCTTTTCCAACACATAATCTTTTAGCGTTTAAAAATTTGTTCATTATTTAGTCATGTATAAACTATTCACCATTTTTTTATAGCCTTTAGGTTCTTCATGGAATTGGTTGTGCTTGCATATTAGAAAATTTATACCGATCTTCTGTATCCTGCCGTGCCAGCGGGTGGCTGTAGTTTATTCTTTATTTATGCACGATACGTATTAAATATGTATTCTAATCCGGGAAGACTAAATCGACATTTATTTCGATTATGCGAATGAATAAAAATTTACAAGTGAAAGAAACGGTTGAAAATTTACACTGATCTTCTAAATACAGCCGCACCAACGGGTGGCTGAACATTATTCACTATTGATGCACTATAGAATGAATGAATCCAGTTTTATTTGTCTGTCTTGAGAATGGATGAGAATAGGAGAGGAGCGAAAATTGGTTTCAGTGGCTGTCCATACGGTGAGATTCGGAAGCAGGGTCTTCACCATTACGAAAGAGGCGCACATGTGACCAGTTTTTGTCTGATAAAACAGACTTCTTGGAGAGCGGTACGGGCATGGGATATGGTTGCTGAGGCCGCACAGGTGCCCAACCCGTCTCTGATAAAAGAGATTTCTTTGGGGGTGGTGGAGGCGGTGGACATGGAATAGTGGTATGGTTGCACCTGGCCGAAACATGCACTATAAACAGAAGGAAGTACACAATAAACAGTACTCTCAGTTTCCAACGCATGAAATTCTCCATATTTTCTTTCTTGTGTTAAGCGTGTTGAGCATCAAATTTGAATTAAGTAAAATATCTTGATTCGTGAGATTGAATTACAGGAGCCCTCCATTTTTAGGAAAAACCATTATTTTTATTGATATCACAATATTCCATAAGTTGTCAAGCAAGTGTAATAGCATTCTATCGAAATATCCAAAATTCATATAATCTATGAGACCCAGCGATGTCTCATCGATATAAAAGGGATATCAAAGAAAAGGGAGTGCTAGTGAACTCTAGAAAAGACTCACCGAAAGCGATGATTCCACCGACAGAAGCATCAAAGAAAACAGAGGTGGTCGTCACCGATGAGAAACAACTTTCGAAGAAACAATACCATCGATGCAAGATGAAGAAGACTCACCGAAAGAAATGCTCTCATCGAAAAAATGATATCGATCAGACAAAAGGAAGCTACGTCGATAAAAGATATCGATAAAGATGTGAGTTTCGAGGAAGCTAAACGGCGTGTTACCGATATGCATGATTTTGCCCATACAACTTTATCGATGAAAAATTACTAATGAGCTCATCGATGAAAATATGATAGCGGAAGCAAGTCATCAAAATAAAGAAGACTTCGATGAAATGTCAGACCCATTTATCGATGAGGTGTAGTGATGTCGATGGAAAGGGTGTTTCAATGGAAGGATAAAGGAAGTCACCGAAGCCCGAGGTCTCTTCGACATGAAACCCGATGGACATCAGAAATATATTGATGGGGAGATGGCTATAATGACCGAATGCAGCATTTCAATGAAGGGAGAAAATATATATTCGAAGTAATATTCAAAACAAAAGTATCATCGATGGAGACAAAGAGATCGATGGACTAAAGAAATTAATGATCGAGAGATATATTTTCGTCGAAATGGTTATTGATTGCCGCGAAAATCAGAAATGAATCTTAGGCAAGGTCACATTGCCATTAAATTTAAACATGTGCCTAGGTGACCATTGTCCAAACCACCATTACTAACTGATTAAATATGCCATAAGTAATGGATCAACATCAAAGGACACAACAATGAAGAATTCGCAGGCAATGAACTGGAAGCAGAAATTGGTCGAATTCACAGATAAAACTCAGTGATTCCAAGTAAGTTCTTTACACATGGACCTTTTCAAATTCAAATGGAATCATCATCTAAAGCTAGTAAGACTAGAAAAGTAAAGGAACCTATCGCCGCAGAAGAAAAGCCTAAAAGACAGAAGAAGGAAGGGCATTCTTTGGCCTAGGACTTGATTGATCAGTGGCCATCATCCAATCTGAGGTCCAAGAAGATTAGAGCTGATGAGGAAGGCCTAGAGGATCGGTTTGAAGATCTTGGAGACATATGGACAGAGTTGAGAGGGTACGAATTATTCATATATGGGTACAATAGAAGAGTTGACCCTCAACCTATCAACAATTTATGGCGATTGAACCTAAGTAGGTTAGTTGTGGCTAATGTATTCATGAATGTGGAGCTCATGAAGGCATTGGCGAACAATTATGACCCTAAAACCAGGACCATATATAATTACATGGGTAAGCCAATTCTTGCAATCACAAAGAAGCTATTGACACTATGTTTGAGTTGGATTGGGGGTTTGAAAAATTGATTGACCTCAAGAAGTTAACAGGTGAATATTTTAACCTAGAGCACATTTATAAAACATGGAGACTCCTGATACATAGACCTCTAAATGCAAGATCCTTAGTGCCACTAGGTCAAGATGACAAGGCCCCCTAGGATGTTGACTCTTTCCATCCATATTTCAAGTATACCTATTACTGTGTTGCCCAAGTGCTAGGGATAAAAGCCCATGCTTTGATGGATATTACAGCCATTGTCATTTGTATTTCATCTCCTCATATTGATATCACATCACCTATTGCACCTGATGATGTGGGTAGTGCGATAGTTTTGCCTTCATGTGATTTAGTGCAGCAGGATATTCATTGTCTTCCAGCTTTAGATTCATGGGATGATTACTTGACAGATATTGCAAGTTTATTTATGGAATCCTACATTGCAGATTTGGGAGACATCATTGATGACATTCATCTTCTCTTTGATGAAGGTAATCCTTCTTCGATTGTTGCGAGGGAACACTCTGACCCTCTTGTTCATTCTCTACATGATCATTCTTTCAAGGCCGACATGATTGTGGATACTTATGTATAGCAGTTGGAGGAGGTCTCTTTATTTTTTGAGGAGATATGTGAGTCTTTGGGACATGTTCTACATCCATCTCCACTAGATCTTGGAGTGCCTTTTTCAACAGTGTGGCATAGTTTACCACCTTTGGAGGAGGTATCTTTCAGCATCAATGTGGGGACACTTGAGTAGTTTTTAGAGATTCCTTTCATCATGAGTTTTCTTCATACATCTTCCCTTCATGATTGGGGAGACTTCATGGATACACCTTTGGTTTTGTTTCTTCCTAAGGGGAGGAATGTTGTACAACATTCGTGGAGTAGTTTCTTCATACATCGAGCTTCTATCATTGGTGTAGATTCCACATTGAGGGGGGGCTTCCTAGCTTCTCTTCTTCTCTCATATGGGGGGGACATTTTCCTCACATGGGGTTTTGTCCTTCACATTCTTCTATGAGAGTTCTCTTGTATGTTTTTCATCTCTTTTTTGGGGGAGGGTTTTTTCCCATTGGGTTTTTCTCTCTTTCCCCACTTTCTGAGAGATTTCATTACATTGGTTTGCATGCATTTGCATTTGTACATGGGTACCTAACATGGCCTCGTAGCTAGGATACATCTTGCATTGCTTAGTTACATTGTAGACTTAAGTGCATTCCCCTAAGTTGCACTTAAGGGGGGGTGTAGGTGTAAATAATTATTCATCTTGGATATTATTACATTTACTTAAGTTTACTTAGGAAATGCATTTCATAATAGTTTGGATATTATTACATTTTCCTAAACTACCTATCTCCCTCTCCATCCATCCCCCTCTCCTTATCCTATTCTCTCTCTCTCTCTCTCTCTCTCTCTCTCTCTCTCTCCTTTTCCCAATCCCCCCATCTCTGTCTCTCTCTGTCTCTCTGTCTCTCTCTCTCTGTCTCTCTCTATCTCTCTCTATCTCTCTGTCTTTGTCTCTTTGTCTCTCTGTCTGTCTCTATGTCTCTCTGTCTCTCTCTCTCTCCCTCTCTCAATACAAGGACATTTAAGAATGATCACTAGTGTTCACTCATCCTAACACATGTTATAGTAATCCTCATATAATATTCTTGCAAAGTATTTTTTACATTTATAAATTTTAATCAACACTCATAAACAA
This sequence comes from Cryptomeria japonica, assembly GCF_030272615.1. Taxonomy (NCBI): domain Eukaryota; kingdom Viridiplantae; phylum Streptophyta; class Pinopsida; order Cupressales; family Cupressaceae; genus Cryptomeria; species Cryptomeria japonica. Next base: position 232,178,308 of record NC_081413.1, read on the forward strand.
TCAAGCCTATTTATATATTTCCAATAGATATTCAAAAATAGATAAAGAAAATGCCCATAACTTTTAATTTCGCATGGAACCTTTTCCCCTCCTTTCAATACAAATAAAAATACAACACAAAATTTTAAAATAGTAACATTAAATATTACCATTGACAATAAGAATAATAGGTTAAAAATAATATTTTTTAAACCCACTACAACTACAATGATACTTAATTTTCTTATGGCTAGAAAGTACAAAATCATGATCCCCATTCACAACGTTAAGATGAGATTTTCATATAGAACCATAGGGATTTCATCATCCAATCCTTTGAAGTGAAAGTGTTTTTTCCTCATATATGTTGCAAATCCAAGCATTTCTATCTTTAGACTTATTTATTTAGACATAAGATTGCTTCACTTTATGTAATAGAGATATGTATGCTTCAATATCTTAAGTCCTTCCCATATAGAATATACATTTGTATGGTTCTTCCATTGAATTAAATATTCTATGATATCCTTTCTTTTTAGTTTCTTCACCCTATTAGATCAAGTAGTTACTTTACTAACAAATTCCTCATCATCCATTGGTGGTAGATTAACTAAAGGCACAATATGTTATCCTTGAGACCTCTCTAGAAATGAGACATCAAAAATATTATAAGTATTAGTATTTATTTTTGAATTTCCAACTATTAAGATACATCACTTATCCTCCTTAAAATCTTGTAATATACATAGAACTTGAGGTTGAACTTTCCACGTCCATTTCTTTTTAGGGAGAAATAAGACTATAATATTAAATATACCATGTCTCCTACCTCAAAATATATCTACATGAAATATTAATCTTAATACACTTTGTTTCTTATTCAATTATTTTTTTATGTGTTCTTCAACTGAACTTAATATGTTTTAGCTTTTATCAATAAAGTCAATTAGTACTCCTTTTTCACAATCTACAAGTGCTAAATCAATAAAAAAAGGTGCTTCATATCAATATATGGATTTGAATAGAGTTATACCAATGTACATATGATATGATCTAGTATAGTAGTACTCTCCTAGATGCAACCACTTAACTAATTAAAAATATCAATTTGAAGACTTATTCGTGAAGTACTCCTGAGTACTTCTTAAAAATTGATATTGATCCATCCTTTCAAGGTTGATAGCTCACTCTACAAATACACTATATAAATAATAAATTAAAATAATTATTGGAAAGGAGGAACTATATATATAGTGTACATATTATAAACTATTTTCTTAGGTAGTCTATTTAGCTTAAAGAATCCTAGAAAAAAATGTCACTCAAAAGAGCTTTGAAACGTGGTTGAATAGTTAAGAAATATGCATACTTTGTCATGTTATTTATAATTACATAAGTGAAATTTTTAACATGTACCTTATGGAGGCATATGATGAAATCTATAAATATATTGGTTTATTTTTTATTCAAAATTTGTAGTATTTCTAATAATTATATAGAAAATTGTGTTCTTCATTTTTCTTCACATGTGATTCTCTCTCTTATATAATTGATAACATCTTCCTTGAGGCCATTATAAAATAACCATTCTCTCATTTTATGTTTTGTAAAGTTTTTTATAAGGATAAACGGGTTTTACAAGGAAGTGAAACCTAAAGTCTTACAACAACCGGCCAATAGCCAATCCAACAAGGAACAACAACAAAACAGGGGAGCAACCCCAAAAAAAACAAAAACAAAAGAAACGTAGATAAACAAGCCAAAGCAATAAAGCTCTCAGTTAAGCGAGAGCACCAGATCTTTGTTCTTGTTGATGGAAATCCTGTTGATTTCCTCAAGCTCCTCCATGATGAATTTGGAGGTACACTTGTTGCTGCTTTTGCTCCTAGTTCTGGAATTGGGTCCAGTGGTTTTGTTGTCTTTAGTAGCCACATCATTTCCTCCAAGATCTCTCACCGAGTCACTATGGAAGGATCTATAATCAGCAACCATGTCATTAATCTTTTCAAGCCCCTCAATGTTGTTGTTCATGGCTTCTTTACTAATGTCGACCAAATTCTTGAGATTTTTCTTAATCTCAGTCATGGATTGTTCCACCTTATCAATATTTTGTTCATGGTTAAATTTCATTAACTCGACATTCTGAGAGAGTTTTTGAGTCATGATCATGATTTTTTCTGGCTTGCTCGGTTCAGGGGTAGTAGTAAAAATGTTAATTATTTCTTTAACCCTCATTTTGAGGGTGTCAATTTCACGCTCGACCCCCTTCCAACAACACTCCTGGCATCTGGTAGCTTCCATGACAAGATTCATTAGACTACGATCCTTCCCTTGATTATCTTTCTAGACATTGATAGGGATGTCTAGTTTAATCCCTTGGTCTATAATCTTTGGCCTATGATCCTTCGCCGCCAACTTTTTTCTTTTTGGTGATGGGTTCGGCCTTGGAGATCAGCTTGTTATTGGTTTTTTATTTACTAGCCACCCATCTAGGGGGAATTCTTGATGCTGAGCATCTCAGGAGTGACAATATTTTCCTTTTCATCTCCAGGTTCATATTCAGGGTCATCAATAGGAACCCCACTATCATCGAGGTCCATCTTCGAATCAGAGACATCTTGGACCTCCGTCTATAGACTCATCTTGGCAAGTGGTGGCACAATTTCAAGGGATTTAGCGTGTTCCATGATAAGGACAATAAGTCCCTCATGAAGAATAGGGTTGTTAGGGTTCTATAGGTGCTTTTCTAGGCTATTCTCAATGCAGGAGGCAAGATAATAGGGAATAGAGATAATTTTACCGTGATGAAAAGTGTTTTAGGATAGTGAAATGGTAGGAGAAGATGCTTGCATACCTTTCATATAGGGTGATATAACTAATTATAAACTCTGTCATGTCAACCCAAGGGGCCACGAAGTATTTTCTATTATACCCGCCATCGGTCATCTTGGTTACTCTAGAGCACTCTTTTTCTTTGTCAAAGAAAATCAACAAGTCCTCCTCCACAATTTTTCTATCCCTATAAAAACTTCTTCCAGTCATAGCCAGACTAGTGACCATCGCCACCAAAAGTTCATAAATCTGATAATTGGCATCATAAGCCCTGAGACTCCCTTTTTTCTATTTGTTAACAAAGGCCTCTGTAATCAGAGGAGAGGGGCCATAAAGTTGGTCCAGGTAGGAGACAAGACCACCATTGACGATTTCCTGCCAGACATCTTTATTCATTTGCCACTTCTCACAAGTAGAGGATTCTTGTATATTCTTATCCCCTCCTATTATTCTCCTAGTCGCCAGGTAATAGGAGAAGGGGCTCACAATCACCAACCAGTCATAGAAAATGGGCCACACCCAGAGGATATCAAAATAGTAGCAGAAAAACCACACAATGATATAAGAAATCCAGTCGCCAAGGAGGTTTCTAGACTTTTGATTAGGGAAAACCAAAAAGAGTCATTTCCCTATCAACTCAGTCATGTCATGATGAGGGATCATTGATTGATGCAGTAATCATTACATGCTAGATCACACATATTTTTGGGGAAAGTATCCTTGCTACTCCACCAGTTGGTTGCCATGTATCCCACTACCAGATTGGCCAATAGATTTGCCACCTTATTCCCTTACCAGTATATGTGTGAGATTTTGAATTCTATCAGTTAATTAATTATATTTTGGCAATCCTGGCAATTGTCCACCTAGGATTCGTGTGACCACTCAAGCAGTTGATAGTGTTTAGCGAGTCAGACTCTAGCCACACTTTTGTAAACTCCTCTCTTTTAGCCATGTGTAGCCCAATCTGGGTAGAACTAGCTTCTATGTAGTGGTTAGTCTGGGTGCCTAGGGGGAGCGCCACTACAGAAACCAGCTAACCAGAGTGATTCCTAGCCATTCCCCCACATGCAGTCCACCCAAGATTATTTTTAGCCACCCCATCCACATTGATTTTGATCTAGCCCATAGAGGGAGGATGCCATACAACATTTTGTCTGCACTACTTGGTTTTGTGGATTGGGCTAGCAATGTTCCAATCATTTTGCCACTGATTGATAGTATCCCTATCCTCCTAGAGAGTAGGAATGGGGAGTCATTCTTTCCACTGGGGCAGCGATGGAGAAAGTTCTCTTTGACAGCATTGTGAATTCTAACATCCACAAGAAAAGGGGGAATTTCCAAGACCCTAAAAACTCTATTTGTAAAGTTGAAAAGTAGGAACTTAGCCAATTGTCCATATGGAAGGGTGGGAATTTACTAAGCTCAATTTTCACTTCTGGAAACTTTACATTCAAAAGAGTGGGATGAGTCTAATAAATCCAATCCCAAAGGATGCAAGGACTAAAAAGTAAGTATATTAGTTGTGATTGGAATGCAATTGACCCTCTTTTCCAAGTTGATTAATTGGATTAAGGAAAAGTGTTGAAAATGAAGATAAAGTATGTAAAAAGAGTGAGTTATAGAATCGACAAGTACAATTGTGCATTTGTTTCCTGCACATAGAAAGAAAGGGGAATGTGTTGTGAATAGGGGTGACTTAATCAATGCCATTAGAGACTTCTTTAGAACTATTAGTCTCCTTAAACAACTAAATGTCACCTTTGTTGCTTTGATTTTGAAGAATGACATTTCTAAATCCAGTAAGGATTTTTGGCCTATTAGTTTATGTAATACTATTTATAAAATTATTTCCAAAACCACAGTAGTTAAAACCCCTGCTTGATAAAATGATCTCCAAAATTCAAAATGGTTTTGTGGAAGGAAGACACATTTTAGATGCGGTCATTATGGCCCATGAACTTGTTCATTCCATGAATAGCAGTAAGAAACCTTAGATGGATTTAAAACTGGATATTTCTAATGCCTATGATAGTGAGTCCTAGGAATTTCTCTCAAGTTCTAAAGAGATTTGGGTTCAAAGGAAATTTCTTAGACCTAATTGAGAAATGTGTTTGCACCCCTAAGTTTCCATCCTCCTTAATGGTTGTCTCAAGGGCTACTTTTCTTGTGGCAAAGGGCTTTGTCAAGGTGACCCCCTCTACCCCTATCTTTTCATCATTCCTTCTAAAGTGCTATGGAGAAAAATTGGAAAACTTTGATGTTAGGGTGTTATAAAAGGCTTTAAAGTTGCCTCTTCTCTAATCCCTACTACCCATCAACAATTTGTTGATGATACTTTTATCTTTGGTGAACCTTTTCTTTATGTGGCAAAGCAATGGAAAAAGACCCTAGATAGATATGCTATCATCTCAAGCCAACATATTAACTTTGTTAAGAGTAAACTATTTTTTCTTAATGTCAAACCCACCCTCCAAATCAAAATATCCTCCATTCTTGGTTGTCAAATTTCCACCCTCCCTGACTCCTATCTCGGGTTGCCTCTTATCTCCAAAAATCCTAATAATTTGTTTTGAAATGGTTTGCTTGAAAGATTTCAAAAGAAGTTAGCTAGCTAGAAAGGGAAGCTTCCTATATTGGCAGGAAAGATAAACTAGTTAAATCTTGCCTTCAAAATTTTCCTATTTATTACCTATGTCTATTCAAGATAACTAGGGAGGTTGCTAAAAGTTTGGAAGGATAAAAAGGAGTTTCCTATAGTCTAGTATGGAAGAAAAAAGTACACTCTCCCTGGTCTCTTTGGATGTTGTTTGTAGACCCTAGAATTGTGGCGGACTAGGCATAAGAAAGATTTAATCTTTTAATTAAAGCTCTTATTCCTAAAATTGGTTGGCAATTAACTAAGGAGAAAAAAGATTGGACTAAAATTTTGAAAGCCAAAACTTATAGAGTAACTAGGAGGACAAATTCTTTAACCAAGAAGAGATTCCCTTTGGTTCCTCTATTTGGAATAGTGTGGTTAAAACCGGACATGATATCAAAATAAATGGTAGGATGATTAAATGAAATGGTAGAAAGACTGATTTTCGGAAAGACATTTAGTTGCTTGATCATTCTTTAAATTCCCTTCCCCATTTGGTGAATATCAAAAAGTTCCTAATTAGACATTGGGGGGGAAAGGTACATGATTTCATAACTTATGACAGGGGACACACTTCTTGGATTGATCTAAGTGGTTTTGTTTCATCTAGACCAGAGGTTCAACCCTCCACTAGAAGACTAATTTTGAAGGAAGTTGTCGATCTCGCTGCCTTGCTTCCTAACTATACTCTTTACACTCCTAATGGGAAGGATGAATGGATTTTGAAAGAGAGTGTGTTTGGGAACTTCACTGTGAAGTCTACTTACCATTTCTTGGAGGAAAACAATGAAAAAAATGTATTATGGAAGGCAATCTGGATTAAGGGGCTAATCTCAAAATCAATTATTTTTGGTGGGTGACTACTCATGGTTGTATTCTTACTATTGATAACCTAAATAAAAGGGGATTTTATTTGGTCAATAGGCTTGAACTCTATTACACTAAATCAGAAAGCATTGATCACATTATTCTACATTCTATCTTTGCTCAGGATATTTGGGAAGAAATATTAAATAAGCTTAATATTAATTGGGTGCAACTCAATTACTTCAAAGATTTCCTAGAGGCGTGGCAGGCTTCCACTTACTCCCACCTGGTTGCTAAGAGTATTTGGCATCAAACTCCCCCCTTCTTGCTTGGAACATCTGGAAATAAGGAGACAAAAAGATAGTCAAAGAAGAGAAGAGAAACAAAAGGATCTTGGCCACCATCATTATTCAATAGATTAAGGAAAATATTAATGTTGAGTTGACTAGTTTCTCTAGAATCCTCCTATCTCTTCTAGATCTTAGATTAAAATAGGTTTTGAGAATTTGACACAACTTTTTGAATGTTTATGGAAATATCCTAAAATTGGATGGATTAAGTGTAATTTTGATGGGTTCTCTAAAGGCAACCCTGGGATCTTGGGAGCAGGAGGTTTAATTCATGATCATAAAAGCTTCTTGGTTGTTGGGTTTGGTTTTGGTCTAGGGAAAGCTACTAACAACAAGGTGAAAGCTTGGGCAGCCTGGATGAGTCTTCAAAAACTATATGATATCACTCAAAAGAATGTAATTTTTGAAGGAGATTCAAAACTAATTATTACCTGCGTCAATTATGTAATCTCTCCTCCTTGGGAGATTAGAGACATAATAGACAAATGTAAATGGTAGATTGGATTATTTGAAAACATTAACATACATCATACCTATAGAGAAGGTAATAGGTCAGCTGACCAAATTGCCAATCAGAATCTCCATATGATGGATGGGAAGATCTTTAAGTTTGAAAATAGCTCTAGAGAGTTGAAGGAAATCCTTGAACAAGATGGAGGAAATTTAAAAAATAAAGTAGGAAGTTGGAGTATTAACTTGTTTGAATGAGTTTTTTAATGCCCGTGTTTTTTGTAATCTTGATTTGCCAGTTGGGCCCACACAGGTGGTGGGCTTACAAGGAGATGACTCAACACATTGATGACTATGGTTACATCAATAGTTGCATGGCCTACATGGATAATGTCTTTGAAATGAGCTTTCTTGATACAAGCGTGATGGTGACAGATGAGATCTATGCTTGGATTCGGGATGATAAAGTATTTATTAGAAGGGCTCCAAAAAGGACTAATTTTTTCACTTTGGAGAACACGAAAAGGAGTGATGTTTACATCGACTTTTTAGGAAATGATGATCCCATGTGTTACACATGCGAGAAAAATTATTTGAGGGTTATCAGGAAAGGTTTTCTTAAGTTCTTCTCTTCAAAAAGAAGTAACAGTTGTCATTTTTGCTTCTTTTTGCTCAGTCTCTTTCATAGAGTTTGGTATTTCTGTGTTTTTTCCTTTGATAAAATGGGGGCCCCTCTAAAATGCGTTGAACTAAGTAACTGTGCAGATTTGAGAGATAACAAAGAGCTATGAGAGCTCTTTCAAATTATGGGCATCACTCCTTTCTTCTTCGATATGGAGGGCTACAAGGAGCTCTCGGCTAGGGTTTGTAATTCCTGGCCACATGAGGTAGTTATGGTGGGAAGAATTACCTTCATGGTGTCGCTTGAGTATGTAGTAGAGGTGACTACATTGCAGAATGAAGGAGAGAAACTTGAGAAAAAGACCAAGGGAGACTACAGAGGCTTCATGAAGAAATTCTTTGAGAAAGGCGAAAGAATGGTTGCTTCCAGAATGGGTATGATTGTTCGACCTTTCCTAAGCCTTTTCCTATGCTCAACTATCATGTTATGTAGTATTTTATCTTAGAGGGTTGTAATCCTACCATCCATGGCTATGACTTCCCCATTTCGAACCACATTAGACACCATAAGATTAATATGTCATTATATTTGTTTTTGTCCCTTGGTTCGTCTATTCAAAATGGGGTGAATTCCCCTTCACATCAAGGTTTTATTTACTTAATGCATAAGTATGTCATTTATCATACCTCCACCATAAGCTGTATTGCTTCGATCTTTAGTAGTTATGGTAGCTATAAGAAAAATCCTAAAAATAATCCCAGTTTAATCTCTGAGAACCCTAACGAGACATCTATCCTCTCGGGTCCTAGTAAAAGCATGGGTAAAAGCCTTGTTATGACCTTGGAAAAGAATTCCTTTGAGCTAGCCTTGTTGGATTTAACCCTAGACAAAAGGAAAATTGAAATACCTAAAACACCTAGAGGAAAGCTAACAGGTCTAGTAGTGAGTCTACCAAAAAGAGCTTGACCATTGACTTGGAGATTCAGAACTTGAAAGAGGAAGATGTGAAAGGAACAAACCAAGAAAAAGTTGAGAGTAGCTTAGGGGAAAGAAGGTCAGCTAGGCTTTGTGCCTAAGAGAGGAATCAACCTACCAAGACTGAGACCAATTCGTATGAAATTTATGATATGGAAGATGAGGCTGACTCTCAGGATAATTCTGAGGATGAGGATGTTAATGTGGATGAGGAAAAACAGATTGTAAACCCTGATGAGAACATGGACAAAGAAGAGGAAATTGAAGAAGAAAACAACAAATCGGAAAGTAAACAAGAGTCTCCTTTCAAAGAGCACAATGGCCCGATCTCCTCTAAAGATATGGAAATGGTTACCTATTCACCTTTCAAGCCGACCCAGGAGGCTAACAACACTATTTAGGAGCAATTGAAGGACATGAAGGAGACAATTGCAAGGCTAGAAAAGAAATATGATGAACATGATAGTAAGATGAAACTTTTGTGTGATGCTTTTAATTCTCTTTGTAATATCACAAATGGGATAATGAAGAATGTGGTCTTGGGTACGCTTTTTGGTAAAGGTAGGCTGAATAAAATTAGGAAGAAGAAGGGCAAGAATGGTACAAGAGAGATGACGAAGGAGGATGAAGAAGATCAGAAGGAGACATCGAAAGAGAATGTCGGTAGGCTCGAGCGGGAATGGAATCTCATAAAGAAGTAATGGTCTCTTGGTTTTCTCTATTTTGGTCTTTTTGTTATGTCTTGCTTTAGATGGTTACTTGGGGCCTGTGTGCCCAATTTGATAGACTCTATGTTAATTAATTATACTAAGATTGACTCGGTTATGGTTGATAAAGATAATGCTGGAAACATCATTAGTAGTATAGCTTATGATAATAGGTATTGTGATCCTTCTCCTATTAACATTGGGTATGACACTAGCATCCGTAGAACTAGTTTCAGGGGTAGGAAAAAAATTTATCATTTTTTATTAGAACTGGTTCCCTTTTTGCTAGCTATGTTACAGTTGGTTTTTGGTTTATGATGTAATTCTTCTTCTCTTTTCGATCAGGGCCATCTCCACGCTAATCTAATAAAAAAAATGGGCTAAGACAATAACCTAAAATAAATAGAATATAATATTAATTAATTAATTATTCCCATACCCAGAATGGCATTATATCCCTTAACAACTAACCTTTGATATTCTTTTCTCCATTCATTAAGATGGAACAACTTTCAGTCAAATCTTGTGATTTGAACAAGGAACAGATCGTATCTTGGTTCTAAAATTAAATTTTTCCAACACATAATCTTTTGGCATTTCAAAATTTGTTCATTATTTATTCATGTATAAACTATTCAACATTATTTTATAGCCTTTAGGTTGTTCATGGATTTGGTTGTGCTTGCATATTAGAAAATTTATACCGATCTTCTCTTTAATGCCGCACCAGTGGCTGCAGTTTCTTCATTATTTATGCACGATACGTATTAAATATGTATTCTAATCCGGGAAGTCTAAATCAACATTTATTTCGATTATGTGAATGAATATAAAATATACAAGTGAAAGAAACGGTTGAAAGTTTACACGGATCTTCTAACGACAGCCGCACCAACGGGTGGCTGAACATTATTCACTATTGATGAACTATAGAATGAATCAACCCAGTTTTATATGTCTATCTTGAGAATGGATGAGAATAGGAGAGGAGGGAAAATTGGTTTCAGTGGCTATCCATACGGTGGGATTCGGAAGAAGGGTCTTTACCATTACGAAAGAGGCGCACATGTGACCAGTTTTGGTCTGATAAAACAGACTTCTTGGAGAGCGGTACGGGCATGGAATATGGCTGCTGAGGCCGCGCAGGTTCCCAATCCGTCTCTGATAAAAGAGATTTCTTTGGGGCCGGTGGGGCCGGTGGGGGCGAAGGACATGGAATAGTGGTATGGCTGCACCTGGCCGAAACAGGCACCATAAACACAAGGAAGTACACAAAAAAAAAGTACTCTCAGTTTAAAAATAGACTTGAATTAACTGTATGCTTATTTATATATCTACTTAGTTTCAATTTATTTGCTTTATTAGTGTGTTTGTTATAATTCTCATAGTTCTCATGTGTAACCTGATCTTATTGCTCTTTGGTGAAATCAATGTATATATATAGGTGATGTCTCTCGGTTAGTTAGTTGCTTTTGTGGCTATTGTATTGATCATTTTAATTGAAATTTTAAAATCAGATGATTAGCTGATTGGTACCATCTTTCACTTTGGTCCTAATCAAATGTTGCACAAATATTCACTATTGTGTTATTTTCACAAGTAAAAAAATTATTTAATTCATTCACTGTCATCATCAAACAAAATCCATCAACCATCGAAGAATTCAATACAATTCATGAGCCCAAGTATCTCTCAATACAAGGACATGCAAGAATGATCACTAGTGTTCACTCATCCTAACACATGTTATTGTAATCCTCATATAATATTCCTGCAAAGTATTTTTTGCATTTATAAATTTTAATCAACACTCATAAACAATTAAGCTTGTTTATAGATTTTCAATAGATAATCAGAAATAGATAAATAAAATGCCCATAACTTTTAATTTGGCATGGAACCTTTTCCCCTTCTTTTAATAGGAATAAAAATAGTAACATTAAATATTACCATTGAAAATAAGAATAATAGACTAAAAATAATATTTTTAAAACTCACTACAACTACAATGATACTTATTTTTCTTATGGCTAGAAAGTACAAAATCATGATCCCCATTCACAATCTTTAAGTAAGATTTTCATATAGAACCAAAGGGATTTCATTGTCTAATCCTTTGAAGTCAAAGTGTTTTTTCCTCATATTTGTTGCAAATCCAAGCGTTTCTATCTTTAGACTTATTTATTTAAACATAAGATTACTTCACCTTATGTAATAAAGATATATATGCTCCAATATCTTAAGTCCTTCCCATATAGAATCTCCACTTGTATGGTTCTTCCATTGAATTAAATATTCTATGAGATCCTTTCTTTTTAGTTTCTACACCCTATTAGATTAAGTAGTTACTTTACTATCAAATTCCTCATCATCCATTGGTGGTAGATTAACTAAAGGCATAATATGTTATCTATGAGACCTCTCTATAAATGAGACATCAAAAAGATTTCAAGTATTAGTATTTGTTTTTGAATTTCCAACTATTAAGATACATCACTTATCCTCCTTAAAATCTTGTAATATACATAGAACTTGAGGTTGGACTTTCCACGTCCATTTTTTTTTTAAGGGAGAAATAAGACTATAATATTAACTAGCATATATGTCTTAAATTTTAATTTAATCTATATAACATATGCCCAGAGATATCTTTCTCGAGGCGCCTATTTTTAATCAATTTTGAACCCTAAATTAAAATAGGTGCCTCGAGAAGGATATCTCTCGGCGTATGTTATATAGATTAAATTAAAATTTAAGACATACATGCTAGTGGCAGTTGCTTGACGCAACATGGAAAACATAAAATAAATTAATATATAATTATATAGTATCATTTTATTAAAATAAATTATATTATATTATTATATTATTATATTATTATATTATTATATTATTTTATCATTACAATTTTATATATCTATTTTGACTATTTTTATTAATATATATGTGTTGCAAGATCAAAGCAAATACTAAAAGATCTAAGATATATTAAACTTTGTTTAATAGCATGAATTATGGTTATGGTTAGTGTTAGGGTTAAGGTTAGTGTTATGGTTGAGGATAAGGTTTACATCATGGTTTGGATTAGGGTTATGATTAGGTTTAGGGTTATGATAATGGTTAGGGTTTATATCATGGTTAGGGTTAGCATGTTTAGGTTTAGGGCTAGCATAGGTTAGAGTTTATATCATGGTTAGGTTTAGGGCTAAGGATTATTATTAGGGTTAGGGTTTATGGTTATGGTTAGGTTAGGGTTAAGGTCTAGAGTTATGGTTAGGATTATGGTTAGGGTTATGGTTTACATCATGGTTGGTGTTGAAGTTAGGGTTACAGTTATGATTAGGATTATGGCTAGGGTTAGGGTTTACATCATGGTTAGGGTTAGGATTAAGGGTTAGTGTTAGGATTAATATTAGTATTTATATCATGGTTATGGCTAGGGTTAAGATTTACATCATGGTTAGCGTTAGGGTTATTGTTTGGGTTAGGGTTTACGGTTTGAGTTATAGTTAGGTTTAGGATTATAATTATGGTTATGGTTATGGTTATGGTTATGGTTATTGTTAGGGTTAGGGTTAGGGTTAGGGTTAGGATTAGGGTTTACATTGTGCTTAGAATTATTGATAGGGTTAGCGTGTACACCATGGTTAGGGTTAGGTTTAAAGTTATTTCTATGCAAACAACTATCCAACCCTTTGGATGCAGCAAGATATTAATACCCTTCATATATTATTAATATATTATAATAGATTATTGGTGCATCCTAAGGGTTGTAGAGTCATTCCCCATTTTTAGGGTTAGGGTTTAGGGTTATGATTAGCTTAGGTTAGGGTCAGGGTTATGATAAGGGTAATGGTTTAGAGTTGTGGTTAGGACTATGGTAAAGGTTATGGTTTACATCATGGTTCAATTACATTAAAGTTAGGATTATGATTAGGGTTATAGTTTGGGGTTCTGGTAAGTTTCTTGTTTAGATAATGGTTGGGGTTAGGGTCATAGTTAGGATTATGGCTAGGGTGAGGGTTTACATCATAGTTAGGATTAGGTTTAGGTTTGGGGTCATGATCAACATCTTTGTTTAAGGTTAGGATTTACATCATGCTTAGGGTTAGGGTGATGATTATGGTTGGGATTAGGGTTGAAGATTAAGGTTAGGGTTAGGGTTTAAGGTTAGGATTAGGAATATGGATAGGATTTACTCTTAGGATTAATAATAGGTTTCGAGTTATGTTTATGGTTAGGATTAGGTTTAGGGTAAGGGCTAATGATTATTATTAGGGTTAGGGTTTATGGTAATGGTTAGGTTAGGGTTAAGGTTTAGAGTTATGGTAATAATTATGGTTAGGGTCATGGTTTACATCATGGTTGGGGTTGGAGTTAAGGTTAGGCTTATGGTTAGCTTTAGGGTTACATTTATGGTTAAGATTATGGATAGGGTTAAGGTTTACATCATGGTTAGGGTAAAGGTTAAGGGTTAGTGTTAGGATTAATGTTAGTGTTTATATCATCACTATTGTTAGGGTTAGGATTTGCATCATGGTTAGGGTTAGGTTTATTGCTTGGGTTAGGGTTTAGGGTCTCAATGATAGTTAGGTTTATTAGTTAGGTTAGGGTTTATATCAAGGTTAAGGTTAGGGTAACGATTATGGTTTAATATTAGAGTTAAATTTATGGTCATGGATAGGGTTTAGTGTCATTGTTACAATTATGTTTAGGGTTTACATCAAAGGTAGGGTTAGGGTAAGCACAATCATAGTTACAGTTAGTATTAGAATTATAATTGGGGATATGGTTAGGATTAGGATTTGGTTTATGGTTGTTTTTTGGATTAAATTTAAGGTTAGCATTATGGTCAAGGTTAAGGTTTACATCATGGTTAGGGTTATGATTAGGGTTAGGGTTTAAGGTTAAGCTTATGATAATGGTTAGGGTGTATATCATGGTTAGGGTTACCATCAAGGTTAGGGTTTGGCTTTGGTTTAGGATTATGGTTAGGGTTAGGGTTTAGTTGTAAGGTTAAGTTTATGGCTAGGGTATAATGGCTAGGGTATAATGTTAGGGTTACAATTACGTTTAGGGTTACATCAAAGTTAGGGTTAGAATTAGGGTTATGGTTCAATTATATTAAAGTTAGGGTTAAATTAGTATTAAAGTTCAATTATGATTAGAGTTTGGGCTACATTAAGGTTAGGAATAAATTAGGATTACAATTCATGTTGGGGTTAAGTTTAGGGTAGGATTATTGTTAGTGTTAGGGTTTAGGATTATGATTAGGTTAGTGTTTTGATTAGGGTTAGGGTAAGTATTATTATTAGGGTGATGGTTTGTGTTATTATTAGGTTTATTGTTTACATCACGACTAGGGTTAGGGTCATAGTTAGGATGATGGCTAGGGTTATGGTTAGGGTTATGGTTAGAATTAGGTTTAGTGTTAGGGCGAAGGATTATTGTTAGGGTTAGGGTTTATTTTTATGGTTAGATTAGGTTTAATGTTTAGAGTTATGGTAAGGATTATGGCTAGGGTTATGGTTTACATCATGGTTGGGGTTTGAGTTAGGGTTAGGTTTATGGTTAGGCTTAGGGTTACATTTATGGTTAGAATTATAGCTAGGGTTAAGGTTTACTTCATGGTTAGGTTTAGGGTTAAGGGTCATAGTTAGGATTAATGTTCGTGTTTATATCATGGTTATTGTTAGGGTTAGGATTTACATCATGGTTAGTGTTAGGTTTATTACTTGGGTTAGGGTTTAGGGTTTGGGTTATTGTTAGGTTTAAGGTTATAATTATTGTTATGGTTATGATTAGGATTTACATCATGGTTAGGATTAGGGTTTACATCTTGCTTAGAATTATGGATAGGCTTAGGGTGTACATCATCGTTAGGTTTAGGGTTACTTTTAGGGAAACAACTATCCAACCCTTAGGATGTATCAAGATATCAATACCCTTCATATATTATTAATACATTGTAATATATGATTGGTGCATCCTAAGGGTAGTAGTGTCATTCCCTATTTTTAGAGTTAAGGTTTAGGGTTGTGATTAGTTTAGGTTAGGGTTAGTGTTAGGGTAAGGGTTAGGGTTAAGGTTATGATTAAGGTAATGGTTTAGAGTTGTGGTTAGGAATATGGTAAATGTTATGGTTTACATCATGGCTTGGGTTAGGGTTAGGGTTAACATTAGTATTATAGCTCTAGGGTTATGTTTTACATCATGGTTGGGGTTAAGAGTTAGTGTTAGGATTAATGGTAATGTTTACATCATGGTTAGGGTTAGGATTACGGTTAGCGCACACCATTACTAGTGTTATTGTTGGGATTATGGATAGAGTTAGGGCCTAGGACTATGGTTAGGTTTAGGGTTTGAATCATGGTTAGGGTTAGGGTAATTATTTAGGATAGGGTTTAAGATTAGGATTAGGTTAACAGTTAGGGTTTACATCATTATTAGGATTACCTAGGTTAGTATAGGGTTAGGTTATGGTCAGGGAATTGAGTCTAGATTATATTGGTAAGGTCAGGGTTTGGTTATGATATGTGATTGATCATAGTTATGATTAGTATTAAATTTCAATTAGGGTTAGAATTATGATTATGATTCAATTACTTTAGGCTTATGGTTAAATTAGGGTAAGATTAAGTTTAGGGTTAAGATTATGCTACAATTAGGGTTAGTATTGTAGGATTATGCATTCATAAAACTTATTATCTATTTTTTATGAAATATTAATAAAATCTTTATTATTATGTACATTTATTCAATAATTCTATAAAATGAATAACTTTAAACTTTGTTCTAATAAAATTAAAACATTTGTAAATAGCTTAAAGCTTTTTTTTAATTAAAATTATTTTCTTTTAACCTTTTAAATTTTTGATAAATTATTTTTGAGATTTCTAAATCAATCATCATATATTATTTTTGAAATATTTTGAACTCAACTAAAATAGAAAAATCACATCTATATGATAAATAAGAAACTTTTAATAATAAATATTTTTATATCTTAAATATTATATAGTATTTTTAAAATAGTTGTGCATGCACATAACTATGATTTTTTGAATATAGAAAAATTATATTTTTATGATTGAAATTTAGAAACATATAAATTCTTTTTGATCTTTCCAAATTGAAAATTAAGAAAACAAAAAATTTTTCTCATATAAATATTGCTTCTATTTAGTATTCCAAGCCTTTTTAGCCTTTCTAAATTGGATATTATATTCTTTCCTTTCTTTTTAATAATTCTATTAAACATAAATAATATTTCTATTATATTTTTGCTCTTCCATGTAAATCATTTCATGTCCTCTAGTTAAACTAAATTCTATTTATTTTTAATTTTTAATTGAATCACCAATCAATTTTAGAAAAAAATAATTTTACAATTGATTTTTGAGATTTACAAATAATATTTAAAAAAATTTAAATAAATAAATTGACCAAAGCTTACATTCATTTTTTTTTATGATTCCTAATCTATTTGATTTCACTTATTTGACCACCTTATTTTCTGGTTGAAATGATGGATCAATGGGCATTGTATTTCACTTCTATTTATTTGTTCGTGAGTTATATTAGTATTGAAAAGAATGGATGTTGCTTTATGTCTGTCAAACATTTGTATTCTCAAAGAATACAGAGAATGCATAAAATATTATCTGAAAAAGTCGCTGAAGCATTGTAAAAACTGCTACAAGCTCTTCGACTGAGACTGCTATAGTTTGAAATGAATCAGATAGATTGAGAAAACAATGATACAAATTAGTTTTTAAATGAATATTTCCATATGTCAAAAAATAAGGGAATGGGGTTAAAAGCCTGCAGTAATAGAAAATTTGGCATGGGTGGAAAACAATGTAGGAAAACAGTCCTACCGTGAGAAGAAATATAAAATTCTGATAAGAGTTTTTGGAAACCAAAATTTCTATATTGTGTTACACATAGAGATAAAATCACACCAGCAACAATTTATCCTTTCTAATATTCTAATGATGAATCACAAAATGTGATCTAAAATATTGATTAAAGGAATACACACAATCATATGAAAAAACAAGAAGAAGTCATTTAATATAATCATATGAAAAAATAACAAGAAGTTATTTAATATTATTCTTAAATATTTTTCGTTCCAAAAACCATCAGAACTTTCTTATGCATAAAACTGCTAAACAATTAATAATAAATTTTAGCTAGGAAATTTTTATCGAAAAAATGCTTGAACTGGGAGAACGTAAAAGGCCTGTAATATTGGGGATGATTATCGTCCACAAATTCTGTTGGAGCCCATAATTCTTTATCATAAGGAAAGTGTACAAACCAAGCGATAGACAGCTGATTCATCCATCCTCTGAAAACCACCCGGTGCTCTTCGCTGCGGAATCTGCGGTTTGTCCATGCCTCGAAGTTCACCCACAAAAAATATTTATGTTAATAAGGACGATAAATAAATTATAGGAATTCAAAGCACTTCTTTTTTCTTACACAGTTATAGGTGATGACTCCTATATGATGTCATAGTAGGTTATGCCTCTCAGCGTAAATATACCATGTCTCCTACCTCAAAATATATCTACATGAAATATTAATTTTAATTCACTTTTTTTCTTATTCTATTTTTTTTTACGTGTTCCTCAATTGGATTTAATATGTTTTGACTTTTATCAATAAAGTCAACTAGTTTTTGGAATGGAGGAACTATATATATACTATATATATCAACAACTGTATTCTTAGGTAGTCTATGTAGCTTAAAGAATCTTATAAAAATTTGTCAATCAAAGAGGTTTGAAACTTGGTTGAATAGTTAAGAAATATGCATACTTTGTCATGTTATTTATAATTACATAAGTGAAATTTTTAACATATACCTTATGGAGGCAGATGATGAAATCTATAAATATATTGGTTTAATTTTTATTCAAAATTTGTAGTATTTCTTATAATTATATAGAAAAACATGTTCTTCATTTTTCTTCACATGTGATACTCTCTGTTATATGATTGATAACATCTCCTTAAGGCCATTATAAAAGAACCATTCTCTCATTTTATGTTTTGTAAAGTCAAAAAGTAGGAACTTAGCCAATTCTCCACATGGAAGGGTGGGAATTTACTAAGCTCAATTTTCACTTCAGAAAATTTAAAATTCAAAAGACGGGGATGAATCTAATAAATCCAATCCCAAAGGATGCAAGGACTAAATAGTAAGTATATTGGTTGTGATTGGAATGCAATTAACCCTCTTTTTCAAGTTGATTAATTGGATTAAGGAAAAGTGTCAAAAATGAAGACAAAGTATGCGAAAATAGTGAGCTATAGAATCTAGATTCAATTCTGCACCTGGATCTGAGAAGTTTGAGATGATTCAGAGATGCTCTATGAAATTGGGTAAAATTTGCAAGCACCATGTGTCTAGACAGGGGTTCCCTCCAATTGATCCTTTGACCTTTCCACACATCAAAAACATTTTTTCTTTCTGTGAATAAAGCTTAATTCCAGAAGTAAAGTTGTGCAATTGTTTCCTACACACAGATAGAAAGGGGAATGTGTTGTGAATAGGGGTGACTTATTCAATGCTATCAGTGACTTTTTCTTGGATATAGTTGGGAGTGATTTATTCAATGCCATCTGAGACTTCTTCAAAACTGATAGTCTCCTTAAACAACTAAATGTCACCTTTGTTTCTTTGATTCTGAAGAACGATAGTGCTGAATCCAGTAAGGATTTTTGGCCTATTAGTTTATATAATGCTATTTATAAAATTATTTTCAAAACCACAATCAATAGGTTAAAACTATTGCTTGATAAAATGATCTCCAAAAATCAAAAAGGTTTTGTGGAAGGAAGACACATTTTAGATGCGATCATTATGGCCCATGAGCTTGTTCATTCCATGGATAGCAGTAAGAAGCCTTAGATGGATTTCAAAGTGGATATTTATAAGGCCTATGATAGTGTGTCCTAGGAATTTCTCTTTGAATTTCTTAAAAGATTTGGGTTCAAATGAAAATTCTTAGACCTAACTGAGAAATGTGTTTGCACCCCTAAGTTCTCAATCCTCCTTAATGGTTTTCCCAAGGGCTACTTTTCCTGTGGCAAAGGGCATCATAAGGATGACCCCCTCTCCCCCTATCTTTTCATCATTCTTGCTAAAGTGTTATGGAGAAATATTGAAATACTTAGATGTTAGGGTGTTATAAAAGGCTTTTAAGTTGCCTCTTCCCTAATCCCTACTACCCATCAACCATTTGTTGATGATACAATTATCTTTGGTGAACCTTTTATTTCTATGGCAAAGCAATGGAAAAAGACCCTAGATAGATATGCTATCATCTCAAGCCAACATATTAATTTTGTTAAGAGTAAACTATTTTTTTTTAATGTCAAACCCACCCTCCATATCAAAATATCCTCCATTCTTGGTTGTCAAATTGCCACCCTCCCTGACTCCTATCTCGGATTGCCCCTTCTCTCCAAAAATTCTAATAATTTTTTTGGAGTGGTTTGCTTGAAATATTTCAAAAGATGTTAGTTGGCTGGAAAGGGAAACTACTTATCTTGGCAAGAAAGATACAACTCGTTAAATCTTGCCTTCAAAATTTTTCTATTTATTACCTATCTCTATTCAAGATACCTAGGGTGGTTTCCAAAATAATTGAAAGGATCCAAAGGAGTTTCCTATGGTCTTGTATGGAAAAAAAAAGTAGACTCTCCTTGGTCTTTTGGGATGTTGGTTGCAGACCCTAGAAGTGTGGCGGACTAGGAAGAAGAAAGATTAAATCTTTTAATAAAGCTATTATTCCTAAAATTGGTTGGAAATTAATTAAGGATAAAATATTTAACCAAGAAGAGCTTCCCTTTGGTTCTTCTATTTGGAATAGTGTGGTTACAATCAGACATGATATCAAAAGAAATCATAGGATGTTTTAGGAAATGGTAGAAAGTTTGATTTTTTGAAAGGCATTTAGTTGTTTGATCATTCTGTAAATTTACTCCCCCATTTGGTGAATACCAAAATGTTCCTAATTAGACATTGGGGGGGAAAGGTACATGATTTTATAACTTGGGATAGGGGACACACTTCTTGGATTGATCTAAGTGGTTTTGTCTCATCTAGACCGTAGATTCAACCCTCCACTAGAAGGCTAATTTTGAAGGAAGTTGTCGATTTCATTGCCTTGTTTCCTAACTATTCTCTTTACACTCCTAATGGGAAGGATGAACGAATTTGGAAACAAAGTGTGTTTGGGAACTTCACTGTGAAGTCTACTTACCATTTGGTAGAGGAAAACAATGGCAAAAATGTGTTATGGAAGGCTATTTGGATTAAGGGGCTAATCCCAAAAATCAAATATTTTTGGTGGGTGACTGCTCATGGTCATATTCTTACTATTGATAACCTAATTAAAAGGGGATTTTCTTTGGTCAATAGGTGTGAACTCTATTACACTAAATTAGAAATCATTCATCACATTTTTCTACATTGTAGCATTACTCAAGATATTAGGGAAGAAATATTAAAGAAGCTTAATATTAATTGGGTGCAACTCAATTAGTTCAAAGATTTCCTGGAGGTGTGGTAGGCTTCCCCTTACTCCCACCTAATTACTAAGAGTATCTGGTATCAAACTCCCCCCCTTCTTGCTTGGAACATCTAGAAAGAACAAGACAATAGAATATTCCACGAACAAAAGAGAAACAATAATATCTTGGCCACCATCATTATTCAACGGATTAAGAAAAATATTAATGTTGAGTCTACTAGTTTCTCTAGAATCCTCCCGTCTCTTCTGGATCTCAGATTAAAATATGTTTTGGGAATTTGACACAAACTTTTGAATGTTAATTGGCAAAGAATGATCCTAAGAAATTCATTTTTATGGAAATCTCCTAAAATTGGATGGATTAAGTTTAATTTTGATGAGTTCTCTAAAGGCAACCCTGGGATCATGGGAGCAGGAGGTTTAATTCATGATCATAAAGGCTTTTTGGTTGTTGGGTTTGGTTCTGGTCTAGGGAAAGCTACTAGCAACAAGGTGAAAGCTTGGGCGGCCTGGATGGGTCTTTAGAGACTATATCATATCACTAAGAAGATTATAATTCTTGAAGGAGATTCCAAACTAATTATTGACTACATCAATTGTGTAATCTCTCCTCCTTGGGAGATTAGAGATAGAATAGAAAAATGTAAATGGCAGATTAGATTATTTGAAAACATTAAAATACAACATACCTACAGAGAAGGTAATAGGTCAGCTGACCTCATTGGCAATCAAAATCTTCATATGATGGATGGGAAGATCTTTAAGTTTGAAAATATCTCTAAAGAATTGAAAAGAAAGAAGGAAGTCAGAGTATTGACCTATTTGAATGAGTTTTTTAATGCCCGTGTTTTTTGTAATCTTTAATTGCCAGTTGGGCCCACGTAGGTGGTGGGCTTACAAGAAGATGACTTAGCACCATGATGAATGGGATTACGTCAATAGTTGGATGGCCTATGTGGATAATGTATTGGAAGAGAGCTTTCTTGATAAAAGCATGATAGCAACATATGAGATCTATGCTTGGATTTGGGATGATAAAGTATTTATTAGAAGGGCTGGAAAAAGGACTAATTTTTTCACTTCAAAGAACATGAAAAGGAGTGATGTTTACATCACCATTATAGGAAATGATGATCCCAAGTGTCACACATGCGATAAAAATCATTTGAGGGTTATCTGGAAAGGTTTTTTAAAGGTCTTCTCTTCCAAAAGAAGTAATAGTTGTTATTTTTGCTGCTTTTTGCTCAATCGCTTTCATAGAGTTTGGTATTTATGTACTTTTTCCTTTCACAAAATGGGTGGTCCTCTAAAACGCATTAAACTGAGTAACTGTGTGGATTTGAGAGATAGCAAAGAGCTATAAGAGCTCTTTCAAATGGTGGGATTCACTCCTTTCTTCTTGGCAATGAAGGTATACAACAAGGAGCTGTTGACCAGGGTTTTGTAATTCCTGGTAGCATGGGGTGGTTATGCTAGGAAGAATTACCTTCATGATATTGCCTGAGTATGTAGTAGAGGTGACCAAATTGGAGAATGAAGGAGAGAAAGTTGAGAAAAAGAGGATGGGAGACTACAAAGGCTTCATGAAGAAATTCCTTGAGAATGGTGAAAAAATGGTTCCCTTCCAAAATGGGTTTGATTGTTTGAACCTTCCTAAGCCTTTTCGTTTGGTCAACTATCATGTTATGTAGTATTTTACCTTAGAGGGTCATTATTCTACTGTCCATGGCTATCACTTCCTCATTTTGAACCACATTAGACACCATAAGATTAATATGTCATTCTTTATATTTTCATCCCTTAGTGCCTCTATTCAAAATTGGTGCAAATTTACCTCTACATCAGGGTTTAATTTACTTAATGTATAAGTATGTCGTTTATCATACCCCCACCACAAGCTATATTGCATCGGCCTTTAGTAGTTAGAGTAGCTGTAAGAAAACCCCTAAAAATAATCCTAGTTTAATCTTTGAGAACCCTAAGGAATCGTCTATCCTCTCGGGTCCTAGTAAAAGCATGGGCAAAAGCCTTGTTATGACATTGGAAAATAATTCCTTTGAGCTGGCCTTGTTGGATTTAACCCTAGACAAAAGGAAAAGTGAAACACCTAAAACACCCCGAGGAAAGCTAATAGGTCTAGTAGTGAGTCTACCGAAAAGAGCTTAACGATTGACTTGGAGATTTAGAACTTGGAAGAGGAAGATGCGAAAGGAAATTGAAGAAGAAAACAACAAATCGGAAAGTGAACAGGAGTCTCCTTTCAAAGAGCACAATGGCCTAGTCTCCTCTAAAGATATGGAAATGGTTCCCTGTTCGCCTCTGAGGCCAACCTAGGAGGCTAACAACATTGTTCAGGAGCAATTGAATGACATGAAGGAGAAAATTGCAAGGCTAGAAAAGAAATATGAACATGATAGTCAGATGAAAATTTTGTGTGATGCTTTTACTTGTCTCTGTAATATCACAGATGGGATAATGAAGAATTTGGTCTTGGGTACGGTTTTTGGTAAAGGTAGACCAAATAAAATTAGGAAGAAGAAGGGTAAGGGTATAAGAGAGATGACAAAGGAGGACGAAGAAGATCAGAAGGAGACATGGGAGCAAAATATCGGTAGGCTCGAGTGGAAATGGAATCTGATAAAGAAGTAATGGTCTCTTGGTTTTCTCTATTTTGGTCTTTTTGTTATGTTTTACTTTAGATGGTTACTTGGGGCCTGCATGCCCAATTTGACAAACTTTATGTTAATTAATTATACTAAGATTGGCTTGGTTATGGTTGATAAAGATAATGCTGGAAACATCATTAGTAGTATAGCTTATGATAATAGGTATTGTGATACTTCTGCTATTAACATTGGGTATGATACTAGCATCCATAGAAATAGTTTCAGGTGTAGGAAAAATTTTTATCATTTTTTATTAGAACTGGTTCCTTTTTGCTAGCTATTTTACAATTGGTATTTGGTTTTTGATGCAATTCAGCTTCTCTT
Source organism: Cryptomeria japonica (assembly GCF_030272615.1). NCBI lineage: Eukaryota > Viridiplantae > Streptophyta > Pinopsida > Cupressales > Cupressaceae > Cryptomeria > Cryptomeria japonica. The sequence goes on from NC_081413.1 coordinate 232,202,213, forward strand.
TTTACTCATGGCCATCTCCGTGCTTATTAATTAACTAATTAATTATTCCCATACCTGGAATGGCATTGTATCCCTTTAACAACTAACCTTTGATATTCTTTTCTCCCTTCATTAGGATGGAACTTTCAGTCAAATCTTGTGATTTGAACTTGGAACGGATCGTATCTTGCTTCTAAAATTAACCTTTTCCAACACATAATCTTTTGGCTTTTTAAAATTTGTTCATTATTTATTTATGTATAAACTATTCAATATTATTTTATAGCCTTTAGGTTCTTCATGGAATTGGTTGTGCTTGCGTATTAGAATTTTTTTACCGATCTTCTGTATACTGCCGTGCCAAGGGGTGGCTGCAGTTTATTCTTTATTTATGCACGATACGTATTAAATATGTATTCTAATCGGGGAAGACTAAATCAACATTTATTTCGATTACGTTGAAAATTTACACTGATCTTCTAAATACAGCTGCACCAACGGGTGGCTGAACATTATTCACTATTGATGCACTATAGAATGAATGAATCCAGTTTTGTTTGTCTGTCTTGAGAATGGATGAGAACAGGAGAGGAACAAAAATCGGTTTCAGTGGCTGTGGATACGGTGAGATTCGGAAGTAGGGTCTTCACGATTACGAAAGAGGCGCACATGTGACCAGTTTTGGTCTGATAAAACAGACTTCTTGGAGAGCGGTACGGCCATGGAATATGGTTGCTGAGGCCGCACAGGTGCCCAATCCGTCTCTGATAAAAGAGATTTCTTTGGGGGCAGCGGTGGGGGCGGTGGACATGGAATAGTGGTATGGCTGCACCTGGCAGAAACATGCACTATAAAGAGAAGGAAGTACACAATAAACAGTACTCTTAGTTTCCAACGCATGAAATTCTCCATATTTTCTTTCTTGTGTTAAGCGCACAGAAAACACTTTACGTTTCAACTAATTGATCAGTTAGTAGCACGACAAGTGATATGACATCCAATGCAATACTCTCATCTATATATACAGGGAGCCCTAAATTTAAGAAGCTCCTACGAGGACATTTGTTCCGTCAAATGATGCATTCAATGTCTTATGCGTAGTAGAGATGAAACAATTTACGATCTGCTCCCTGTTCAAATTAGAAGCTTTGACTAACTAATTACATCTTAACGAAAAAAGAAATCTACCAAAATTAATTTAGTGTGAGGGTTACAATTATAACTGAGGGTATGGTTAATTTATGCTTCTGTTTTGGATTAGGGTTAAGGTTATTAGTATGGTCAAGGTTAAGGTTTATATCATGGTTAGGGTTACGAATATGATAACGATTAGGGTGTATATCATGGTTAGGATTAGCATCCAGTTTTGGTTTTCGTACAGGATCATGGTTAGAGTTAGGGTTAGTATTGGGGTTAGTCTTAGTGATTATAATTAGGGTAAAGTTTAAAGATTATAATTAAAATTAGGATTAGGGTTAGGGTTAGGTCTACAATTATAATTAAAATTAGGGTTAGGGTTAGGGTTAAGATTGCATAGAAAGATGGTCTATGATGATAGCTATGAGAGTTAGGGTTGTTACGGTTAGGGTCTAGATTAGAGGGAGTTATAGTATTATAGATAAAATAATAGTTATAATTGGTTTTAGTTAACGATTATAGTTATTATTGTAGGATAATGCTTGGGGTTCAGGTTCAGGTTCAGGTTCAATTAGAATCTGTATTAGGGTTAGGGATAGAGTTTAATTAGGATTAGGGTTAGCATTACAACTAAATTAAGGTTACAATTAGTGTTATGACTCAGGAAGGGTTAGGATTCAAGGATAAAGCATGTTGTTAGGGTTATGGTTAGGATTAGGTTTTAGGTTTAAGACTATGTATTATTGTTAAGGTTAGGGTTTAGGGTTACAATTAGGTTAGGGTTAGGGTTTAGTGTTATGGTTATGGTTATGGTTAGGGTTATAATTATAATTAGCGTTATTGTTAAAGATTATAATTAAAATTATAGTTAGGTTTAGGGTTAGAATTAGTGTAAGGGTTAGGGTTATAATCATAATTAGTGTAAGGGTTATAATTAGGGTTAGGTTTAGGGTTAGTATTGGGGTTAGTCTTAGTGATTATAATTAGGGTAAGGTTTAAAGATTATAAATAGTGATTATAGTGATTATACTGATTATTATAGATACTATGTGATGATAGCTATAAGAGTTAGTGTTTGGGTTAGGATTAGGGTCTTTAGGGTTAGGATTAGGGTCTTTAGGGTTAGGGTTAGATATAAAGTTAGGTTTAGGGTCATTATCAGGTTAGGGTTAGGGTTAGGGTCTAGATTAGAGGGTGTAATAGTATTATAGATAAAATAATAGTTGTAATTGGTTTTAGTAACGATTAGAGTTATTATTGTAGGATAATGCTTGGGGTAAAGGTTCAGGTTCAATTAAAATCAGTATTAGGGTTCGGGATAGGGTTTAATTAGGATTAAGGTTAGCATTACAACTAAATTAATAGAGCTTTGTTTGAAGGGTAGCATTATAATCCAACTAGGGTTATGGGTTAGGTTAGCATAAAGATTGGGGATTACGTCAAGCATAGGTTGGATTTACAATCGAGGTTACTTCAGGGTTATGGTTGATCTTGAAAATAGGGTTGAAATAGTAATTACGGTTAAGGTTAATTTTAATATCAGGGTTACAATTACGTTTAGTTGTTACATCAAATTTAGGGTTAGAATTAGGGTTATGGTTCAATTACATTAAGGTTAGGGTTAAATTGGTATTAATGTTCTATTAGGATTAGGGTTTGGGCTAGGTTAAGGTTAGGAATAGATTATGATAATATCTCAATTTGAATTAGGGTTACATTTAGGGCAAGATTGTTGTTAGGGTTAGGGTTTAGGATTATGGTTAGGTTAGAGTTAGGATTAGGGTTGGGGTTAGGATTATGATTATTGTTATGGTTAAGTTTATTATTTACATCATGTTTGGCATTAAGGTTAGGTTTAGGATAATGGTTAGGCTTAGGCTTAGGGCATAGTTAGGATTATGGTTAGGGTTAGGGTTTACATCAAGCTAGGGTCAAGGTTAAGATTAGGGTTTGGGTCAAGGTTAGGGTTAGGATTCGAGCTAGGTTCATTATTATTATCATGATTTGAGTTAGGTTTAGGCTTAGGGTTAGGGTGAGGATTATGGTTAATGTTAGGGTTTGAGATTAAGGATAGGGTTAGGGTAATGGTTTGAGTTAGGGTTTAGGGTTAGGATTAGGATTATGGATAGGATTTACTCTTAGGATTAAGGATAGGATTTACTCTTAGGATTAACGATAGGTTTTTGGTTTTGGTTTTGATTAGGGTTATGGTTTGGGTTTGGGTTATGGTTATGATTAGGTTTTAGGGTTAAGACAAAGTATTATTGTTAGGGTTAGGGTTTAGGGTTATGGTTAATATTGTAGTTAGTTTTAGGGTTTAAATATAGCTCAAGTTATAGCTTAATTAGAATTATGATTCAAGCATATTTAGGGTTTTGGTTACATTTACATAGGATTATGGTTAGGATAGAATTAGGGCTACTATTGTGCTATAATGCTTGGATTCATTTATATTTAGATTAGGAGAATAATAATTATGATTAAGGTTATGGTTAGGGTTTCAAAATGGTTAGGGATAGAATTATGATTAGGATTAGGGTTTGGATCATCATTAGGATTATAATTAGACTCAAGTTTTGGGATAGGGATAGAACCTAGAACCCCAGGTTTAGTGAGTCACATATTTGTAAATTTACAATGTCTTTTAATTAATTTAAAATGGATATAATAATTTAAGAAAATACAAAACCAAAAATAAATTTAAAATTATAATAAATCTATTAAAATAAATTTTCATTTTTAAGCCCAAAAACATGAAATTTTAGAAAATAGTATATACTATAATTTATATAAATTTTATGAAATATTCAAAAATAAGTTGCATGTGGATATCCATGACTAAGATGTTGGTAATTGAATAGATTGAGCTGAAACCTTCTAAGCAATTGGTAAGTTCTTATCAATCAAAATTTTCATAAAAATGAACTTAAAGTCCTAAAATCATGGAATAATCTTAATCAACCTTTCTTTCTATCATTGGTACTACACAAGTGGTAAAATTTATCAGTATTGTATGATTGATTTGGATCTCTTATGAGAGAAAATTTTGAATGCATTGTAAAAATATTAATTGACCTTGATTTTCATATGAGATGCGGTCATTGGGGCCCATGAGCTTGTTCATTCCTGATTTGGGTTCAAAGGAAAATTATTAAACTTAATTAAGTAATGTTTTTGCACACCTAAGTTCTCAATCCTCCTTAATGGTTGTCCCAAGGGCTACTTTTCCTATAGCAAAGGGCTTCGTCAGGGTGACCCCCTCTCCCCCTATCTTTTCATCATTCCTTCTAAAGTGTTATGGAGAAATATTGAAAAAGATAGATGTTAGGGTATTATAAAAGGCTTTAAAGATGCCTCTTGTCTAACCCCTACTACACATTAACAATTTATTGATGATACCATTATCTTTGGTGAATCTATTATTTCTAAGGCAAAGCAATGGAAAAAGACCCTAGATAGATATGCTATCATCTCAAGCCAACATATTAACTTTGTTAAGAGTAAACTATTTTTTTCTTAATATCAAACCCACCCTCCAAATCAAAATATCCTCCATTATTGGTTGTCCAATTGCCACCCTCCCTGACTCCTATCTCAGGTTGCCCCTTGTCTCCAAAAATCCTAATAATTTTTTTTGGAATGGTTTTCTTCAAAGATTTCAAAAGAAGTTAGCTGACTCGAAAGGGAAGCTTCTTATATTGGAAGGAAAGATACAACTGGTTAAATCTTGCCTTCAAATTTTGCCTATTTATTACATATCTTTGTTGAAGATACCTGGGGTGGTTGCTAAAAAAATTTAAAGGATCCAAAGGAGTTTCCCATAGTCTTGTATGGAAGAAAAAGTAGACTCTCCTTGGTCTCCTGGGATGTTGTCTGTAGACCCTGGAAGTGTGGTAGACTGGGCATAAGAAAGATTAAATCTTTTAATGAAGCTCTTATTTCTAAAAATGGTTGGCAATTAACCTAGGAGAAAAAAGATTGGACTAAAATTTTGAAAGCCAAATACTGATAGAGGAACTAGGAGGGCAAATTATTTAACCAAGAAGAGATTCTCTTTGGTTCTTCTATTTGGAATAGTGTGGTTAAAATCACACATGATATCAAAATAAATGGCAGGATGATTAAATGAAATTGTAGAAAGATTGATTTTTGGAAAGACATTTAGTTGCTTGAGCTTTCTTTAAATTCCCTCCCCCATTTGGTGAATATCAAAAAGTTCCTAATTAGACATTGGGTGGGAAAGGTACATGATTTCATAACTTGGGATAGGGGAAACACTTATTGGATTGATCTAAGTGGTTTTTTCTCCTCTAGACTGAAGGTTAAGCCCTCCACTAGAAGGCTAATTTTGAAGGAAGTTGTCAATTGCATTGCCATGCTTCCTAACTATTCTCTTTACACTCTTAATGGGAAGGATGAATGGATTTGGAAAGAGAGTGTGTTTGGAAACTTCAATGTGAAGTCTACTTACCATTTGCTAGAGGAAAACAATGACAAAAATGTATTATGGAATAATCCCAAAAATTAACTATTTTTGGTGGGCGACTGCTCATGGTCGTATTCTTACTACTGATAAATTAAATAAAAGGGGATTTTATTTGGTCAATAGGTGTGAACTCTATTACACTAAGTCAGTGAGCTATAGAATCAAGATTCAATTGTGCACCTGGATCTGAGAAGTTCGAGATGATTCAAAGTTGCTCTACGAAATTCAGTAAAAGTTGCAAGGACCATGTGTCTAGACAAGAGTTCAAATAATGTAAATGAAATAATTGAAAGTAGAAATCCTCCTCTTTGACATGATGTTAAATTGCTTGAAAATGAAATTCTTATACCTCCTTGTGATTTTTTTCTTGCCTCCACATGGAATTATGATTCATGAAGTAGAATTAATTGAAGAAATATTGAAGAAACTTAATATTAATTGGGTGCAACTCAATTATTTCAAATATTTCCTGGAGGTGTGGCAGGCTTCCCCTTACTCCCACCCAATCGCTAAGAGTATTTGGCATGAAAATCCCCCCTTCTTGCTTGGAACATCTTGAAAGAACGAGACAACAAGATATTCAGAGAAGAGAAGAGAAACAATAAGATCTTGGCCACCATCATTATTCAATATATTAAGGAAAATATTAATACTGAGTCTACTAGTTTCTCTAGAGTCCTCCCATCTCTTCTAGATCTCAGATTAAAATAGGTTTCAGAAATTTGACACAACATTTTGAATGTTAATTTGCAAAGAGTGATCCTGAGAAATTCATGTTTATGGAAATCTCCTAAAATTAGATGGATTAATTCTAATTTTGATGGGTTCTCAAAAGGCACCCCTAGGATCTTGGGAGCAGGAGGTTTAATTCGTGATCATAAAGGCTTCTTGGCTGTTAGGTTTGGTTCTTGTCTAGGGAAAGCTACTGACAACAATGTGAAAGCTTGGGCGGCCTGGATGGGTCTTTAGAGACTATATGATATCAGTAAAAAGAATGTAATTCTTGAAGGAGATTGCAAACTAATTATTGACTACATCAATTGTGTAATCTCTCCTCCTTAGGAGATGAAAGACATAATAGAAAAATATAAATGGTAGATTGGTCTATTTGAAAACATTAAAATACAACATAACTACAGAGAAGGTAATAGGTTGGCTGACCTCATTGGCAATCAGAATCTTCATATGATGGATGGGAAGATCTTTAAGTTTGAAAATAGCTCTAGAGAGGTGAAGGAAATCCTTGCACAAGAAAGAGGAAATTTAAAAAAGAAAGAAGGAAGTGGGAGTATTGATTTGTTTGAATGAGTTTTTTAATGCCTGTGTTTTTTGTAATCTTGAATTGCCAGTTGGGCCCACACAGGTGGTAGGCTTACAAGGAGATGACTTAGCACCATGATGAATTGGGTTACATCAATAGTTGGATGGCCTATGTTGATAATGTCTTGGAAATGAGGTTTCTCAATAAAAAAATGATGGCACCAGATGAGATCTATGCTTGGATTTGGGATGATAAAGTATTTATTAGAAGGGCTACAAAAAGGACTAATTTTTTCACTTTAGAGAACATAAAAAGGAGTGATATTTACATCACCTTTATAGGAAATGATGATCCCAAGTGTCACACATGCGAGAAAAATCATTTGAGGGTTATTGGGAAAGGTTTTTTTAAGCTCTTCTCTTCCAAAAGAAGTAATAGTTGTCATTTTTGCTCCTTCATGCTCAGTCATTTTCATAGAGTTTGGTGTTTCTGTGCTTTTTCCTTTCACAAAATGTGGGGCCCTTTAAAATGCATTGAACTTAGTAATTGTGCGGATTTGAGAGATAACAAAGAGTTATGAGAGCTCTTTCAAATGGTGGGCTTCACTCCTTTCTTCTTGGCAATGAAGGGCTACAACAAGGAGCTCTCACCCAGGGTTTGTAATTCCTGGTTGCATGGGGTGGTTATGGTGGAAACAATTACCTTCACGGTGTTGCCTGAGTACGTAGAAGAGTTGACCAAATTGTAGAATGAAGGAGAGAAAGTGGAGAAAAAGAGCATGGGAGACTACGGAGGCTTCATGAAGAAATGGTTTGAGAAGGGCAAAAAAATGTTTACTTCCAAAATGGGTATGATTGTTGGTCGCGCCCACAAAAGGATATGAAAATCATAGTAAAACCTTTCTTGGGAATTGGGCATTCCAACAGGTGACCAATATCTCTCTCTGTAGACATTCATTTACTTGTCAAACCAGGGGACGTATACTTTAAATAGTGCAGCAAAATATATGCACTAGGAACTCATTTTGGTCAAATCTTAGCAGAAATAAATACTAGAAAGAAATTCTACCTACGCTACAGGAAGGTAATGCAAAGCTCTTTAACTCAACTATGATTTGATTAAATCAAAAACCATGATAACTACAACTGAAACACAAACTATGAACTGGCCTTATGCTACAGGAATAGGCACAGTGATGGATTCCTTGTGCTGTAGGAGCAATGTAAAGCTGAGTTTGTATAAAAACTTTAAAGATGAAAGCAAACTGAAGCTTAACAGGAAAGAACAACTAACTAACTAGCTACAGATACCTACTAAGTGGGCCCCCTTAGCAAGCATCTCCTGATTACGTAGATGCTAAACTCAGAACTTCATTGAACTTTATTCATAAAAATAGAATGATATACATTGTTTTGTTGATATGGAAACTAACAACAACAAACTCTGTCTCTGGTTAAACAGATTCTGTCTTTCATTCTCATATTGATTCTTACATGATATCTACTACTCTGATTCTATCTTCTTGTAACTCTCATCTCCTTTCTTCTCGCGCAGGAGGAGAACTTTATTTAAAAATGGGAGAGCAACTAACTAACTAAGTAACCCCATTAAAGAAAGATGTGGAAGTAAAATATATCCCTGAATCAAGGAACAAACTTCATAAATGAATTTATGCGTTCAACCCGATCTAGAGAGAATCTAGTACTCCACTCTTTCCAGATTGACTGTCATTAAAATTCTTTCCCATGGTTTCGGTCAAAGAGTCTTCACCGGAGCTCCCTCGAAGTCGTGCAGGAAATGGACTTTACTGCAAGGTCGAGATCGGCTGTGCTTGACTCGATCGTTCTTCAACAACCTGCGAAACAAAAGGTAATAGGCAATAGAAAAAGGCGTATGGCACATACACGATATCTATTCATTAATCACACATTTTAAATCTACTTCATCATTCAAACACTGTATACGATATACCAGTCATTTTAGGGAGTCAACGGGGCAATAAATGCAATCAAGTCAACACAATGAGCTGCAGGAATATAAAAGTATCTTGCTACAGGATATCCCAAAAAGGTTTCAACAAAGTCTGAACATCCATGAAATAACAAAAGTAAAAGCATTTAAAAGTTTATCATAACATCCAAATTATGAGCATATTTTAAGCTCATCACTGCCCCCTACTTAGTCCAATGCTGGTCCTCCAGCATTAACTTTCCTGGTGGTTTCTCTGAAGTCGGTGGTTGCTGCATGACTTTGAAATAGATTTCTAAACTTGTAATAAAATCCTCTGAAATCTTGACATTTTTCATACCTTTGGTCTTCTAATTCATTGTTAAGATTTGTAGCTTGGTGAGGATAAAGTGGCCACATTAGCACAAGGGGTTTGAATGTCAGCGGCAACCACAGTTCAAATCTTGTTTGAAGTCCCAATTGAATATATCTGCTGGTTCGTTTGAGAGCTGCTGTAAAATTTAGGGGACCATGTAGTTCTAACTTTCTTAACCCAACAGTTAATCTCTCCCATCTTTTCTCACTTCTAGTGTATGCCAATTTCCAAAATGAATATTGTTGTGCCTGGAATTCATCATATACTTGTTTTCTGATATCAAATATTTTCTCTCTTGCTGAAACATTATTAATACCATATGTCAGAGCAAACAAATCTTTCAACATTGCATGGGGGTTTGAACTTTGAGAACATAATGGAACAGGCTCTATTTTCTTAGCTTCCTCATATGTTTCCCACTGCCTGCCATAATTCGCCTCATTTGCTGCCCATGACATAAATGCTCTCAAATGAATATCACCAATATATAGAAGAGGATTCCATTCTGTTTCAAATGGTATTAAAAAGCCATGCAAATAGAATTCACAGAGAGAATTCCTTAACCAGTTAGGGGCTGCCTGGTATGCTTCATAGAATTAGTTGGCAGTATGAATTATAAGATCTTGGTTTCTAGAAATTCTCATCAATTGGAACCATAAAAACTGTTCTTTAAGGCATAGAGCATAAACTCTGGGTGGTGGTCTACATTCCATAATCTAACCAGTTACTTTTAACATTTCATCCATTTTGCTTTCAACTCAGCAATTTCCTACTTCTGACTTTCAATTTTCTTTTTCAATTTCTTCTTTTCTATTTCTCATAGACTTTGTTGCATGTCAGTCTGGGCTATGTATCATAAAGTCAGGGTTTGCAATGTAACTGTTTACCAATTAGCTTTAACATATTCTAGAAACTCAATTAAAAACGTTCTCTTATACACAACAATGGCTTTACAAATTGCAGGGTGAAATACAACTTCACTAGGCACATTCAATTATTCAGTCTGTTCTTGTTTTTGCTGCAAGATAAATTCTTTTTGTTTCTGCAGTGGAGAAGTCTGTGCTTCCTCCGAAAATTGCATAGTAGTAGTAGCCAAATCATCAAGATTTGGTAACCCTTGCTCATTATGCCCTGCTTCTTTTGTCTCAACTTGTTCCTCTTCAGGAACGAACGAACTCTAGGCAGCATTCTCGGACACATTCTGAGAAACATTAAATTTGGACTCAACAGACCCTTCTGAAATTACAATCACCTCTGGTTGCGGTGAAGCAGGGGAGGTCTTAGATTGTTTCCTTGCGAAAACCCTTCTTGGCACTGATGCGGCTGCAGAAGGTGTTCCGGTAGTTTTCCTCTTCCTTGTTTGTTCAGAGGGCTTTGCCCTACCAGAGGATGACAGTGAACTAGTAATAGCAACAGGTGTTGCTGCAGGAGAAACAGCTGCAGGGGAAGGTGCTGCAGGAGAAGGGCATTGCCTTTTCTGAGAACGAGGGTCAGATTCTGGGGACCCTTCTACCTTTTTTTTTCTCTTCTCTCTCCTAGTGATAGACCTAGTTTATACCCTAGCAGAGGATTCAGGTGTGAAAGCTATAGGACCAGGTGCTACAGGGGTAGATGACCCTTGCCCTGTTTTACTGGTAGATGCAATTTCTTTCTTCTTTTTTTGAGGCCGTGGGGTAAGTACCCTAGGAGGTTTATGGAATTTGCAAACTCTTTTGGGCAACAAATTGTTGCCAGGAGAGAGGTGAGACATCCCTCAAAGAGTGCTCGATCAGTAATTTAATAAGGCCATGATGAGCGACAGAATTATCTTTCCCCTGTTGAGTTCCATGGGCACTTTGTTCTAAAAATTTTAACAAAAAATTCAGAACATTTATAACTAACCCATGCCTCATATGGCTCAATAATTTAAAATGATGAGAATGCAGATAGGAAAAATGGCCTTCACAGGTCAAATACCTGATTATGTAAGTAGCATACTCTGAATAAGGAGGAGGCAATGATATGTGTTTGCATCCCTACTTGGAGACTTCCAGAGGTCCATCAGTAGGCATTGAAAACTCAGCCCTTGCAGCTGTAGCATCTGAAGAAAAGTTTTCTCCAAAGGCTGGAAGCCCAGTTACTTTAGCAATTCTATTTTTGGTTGCAACAACCGTTAGACCCCATACGATGGCTTCCCCTTCAGAAAGTGTTCTCAAAAATTCTCCAGCAACCTCCTCATCAAAATCATTTAAGCTCAAGAAATAATTTAACCACCCACAGAGCCTGAATGCATGGACTGTTTGCGGATTTTGCAATAACATTTCATGAGCTATAGGCTCATGTTGCACCAACTGACCACCCATGTTTGTAGTTTTCCTTTAGCTGAACTCAATTCCTTGCTGAAGATTCAAATTCTTTGTTTCCCTTTCTGCTCTGGTTTTTCTTCTTTCGTGCCATCACATTTCTTTCTTTTTTCCAAAAATGAGCTTTTTGAACAAGCAGTCTTAATCGTAATTAACAATAAAGAAGGACATGCGATCATATTTGGAAGGTACCAGAAAAGTATTAAAGAAAGATTATTTTGCAGTTATGGTAGCGACGAAAAGATAGGTTTTAAAAGATGGATTACCCCTCCCCCTACTTAAAGTACGACATGTGTCCTCACATGTCGTAAAGAATAGGTAGAGTTTCAGGTAATAATTACTAGTACATGCATAGCAGTAAATGAATAGAATGAAATAAATCAAATATGCAATAAGAAAAGATATGGCGTACCTTTGATAATTGCACGTACGTGTGAAGAAAGATGACGGCATCTGCATGAATTGACAAGTGGGAAAGATATCTTAATTAAGGTTGATATGGATGGATGACGTGGATGGGTGAGGTGGGCAGATGAAATGAATGGATGGAATGGATGGACGGAAGATAAAGAAGTGAAATGGGGGTGATAAATGAGAATGGAGAAAAAGGGGTTTCCTTTTTAAAAAGAAAACCTTTATTATGGGCATGCTTTTTTGAAAATTATGGTAATGCTGCAAGAGAAAGGATAAAGCCTTCGGCCGTAGGAAGAGTAGCGGGAGGAACCTGAACGAACTGCTGCATGAATTCTTCCTTGGAGACTAGTTTGTGGTACAACCGGAGTTGGTGGCCATTCACTAGCAATTTGAAGCGGACTGGGTCTATTGTTACCAGCTGTACAGCTCCATTGTCAAACACATTTTCAATTTCATAGGGGCCAAGCCAGTGTGTTGTGAGTTTACCTTGGTTTTCTTGATATCTGGAATCATATAACAGAGCCCAATCTCTAGCAGAAAAATTCCTGGTTTTGATGTGTTGATCATGCCATTTCTTCCTTTGCTATTGGATTGCTTCTATATGCTGCAGGGCGGCTTTTCTCATTTCGCCAAAGCATTTAGCTATAGGAGACGGTCCTTCTGTGCTTCAGATATGTCTATATTGAGTTCAAGAGCTGTCCTCAAAATTTTGTGTTCAAATTCTATGGGTAACATGGCTATTTTCCCATAAAGCAGCTCAAAAGGTGTAAACCCAGTTGTTGTTTTCCATGTAGTTCTGTAAGCCCAAACTGCTTCAGGAAGTCTATTGCTCCAATCTTTTCTATGGATCTACACTGTCTTTGTGAGGATCGCCTCAATTTCTCTATTTGTTACCTCTGCCTGACCATTGGCTTGAGGGTGATAAGGGTTGGACTTCCTATGTTTGATTTTATAGTCATTCATTAGTGCAGTGATCAGATTCGACGTAAACTGAGCTCCTTGATCGGTTACAAGCTCTCTGGGAACTCCAAATCTTGTGAAAATTTGTTCATACAGAAACTCAGCAATTTTGTTATCTTGGGCATGAGTCGTAGCTATTACCTCGACCCATTTTGTTACATAGTCCGTGCAAACTAGAATGTATGACTTTTCATTTGATGGTGGATCAATTGGCCCTACAAAATCCATCCCCCATTTATCAAAAGGGGTGACTATTATCTGCGGATATAGTGGCATTTCATTGGACTTAGTTGGTCTTCCCATACACTGGCATCTGTCACATTTTCTTGTATAGGCCACAACATCCTTATGTAATGTTGGCCAGTAGTACCCTATTGTAAGAACTTCCATTGATGTTCTTTTTGCTGCAAAATGTCCTCCACATGGTTCATGATGGCAAGCATGTAATATGTCATAAGTTTCATCTTCTCTTACACATCTTTGCATTACTTGATCAGGTCCAATATAAAACAAACTATTTGCAATCTAGGAAAAGTTAAAAGTTTTCTCTATTAACAATTTCTTTTCTTTTGGAGAAAAGTGGTCTGGTATTCTATTTGCTGCTAGATAATTGGCAATGTCTGCATACCAGGGTATATGTGCAGTGATGGAAAACAAGTGTTCATCTAGGAACCTATCATCAATGATCTCATGTTCAACATGTGTAGCTAATTGAAGTCTTGATAAAAAGTCAGCTACAACATTAGCTCTCCTCAGTTTGTCAATTATGGAAATGTCAAACTCTTGTAACAATAAGAGCCAACGTGCCAACCTACCAGAGATGGCAGGTTTGTTCATTAGATACTTGATTGCTGCATGGTCAGTATGGATGAATATCTGATAACCTGTGACATAATGCCTAAATTTATTCAAAGCATACACTACTGCAAGCAACTCCTTTTCTGTGACAGTATAGTTGAGCTCAGGACCTTGAAGGTTCTTGCTGATAAAGTAAATAGCATGTTCAACTAAATTTTCTTTTTGATTCAGAACTGCTCCTATGCCAAGGTTAGAAGCATCAGCATGTATGTGAAAAGGCAAATTCCATTTTAGACCTTGAAGAACAGGGGCTTTAGTAAGCAAGTCCTTTAGTTGTAGGAAGGATTTTTCATAGGCCTCTGTCCACTCAAATTGGGAATCCTTTGTTAACAAAGCATAAAGTGGACTGACAATTTTACTAAAGTCTTTTATAAACCTTCTATAATACCCTGCATGACCAAGAAAACTTCTGACATCTTTCTGTTTTAAAGGAGTTTGTAAATTCAGAATTACTTCAATTTTAGCAGGGTCGACCTGAATTCCATTCTTTGAAACACGATGACATAGAACAATACCTTCTTCTATCATTAGAAAACACTTCTCACTATTTAGAGACAAATTTTTCTCTCTACACCTTTTCAATACTTTTTCTAAATTTACCAGTGCTTCTTCAAATGTGACTCCATAGGCAGTGAAATCATCCATGTAAATCTCCATACATTCATGAGATATATAAGCAAAGATACTAATTACTGCTTTCTGAAATGTTGCTGGCGCATTGCATAGGCCAAAAGACAAGACCGAATAAGCAAATGTTCCCCATGGACAGGTAAAAGTGGTCTTATCTTGATCTTTAGGGGCAATTTTTATCTGATTGTACCCACTGTAACCATCCAAAAAGGAAAAATATCTTTTGCCAGACAATGAGTCTAGTACTTGATCTACAAAAGGTAGTGGAAAGTGATCTTTTTTAGTGGCACTGTTCAATTCTCTGTAATCTACACATACTCTCCATTTTCCACCTTTCTTGGGGACAATGACTAATGGAAAAACCCATTGACTGTCAGAGATTGGATAAATAAAACCAGTATCAAGCAACTTTTGAAGCTCACTTTTAACTATTTCTCTAAGTGCTGGATTTACTCTTCTTTGGGGTTGTTTAATTGGTGAACAATCTTCTTTGATATATATCCTATGAGTACAAACTTGAGGAACTATTCCTTGCATGTCCCCATATTCCCATGCAAAAGCTTTATGTTTTTCTTGTAGCATTTTTAATAGGTCAGCTTGTTGAAAGTGTGACAGCTTGTTATTGATATTCAAACAATGAGCTTGAGACAATTCTATCCACTCCGTGAGATTACTCATAGAGTCTACAGGTAATGTTTGTACCTCTTATGGAAGAAAATTATGAAAAATCACTGGAAGTTTAAGCAGTGAACTTTTAGAATCTGGTTGCTACAGGAAACATTGTAAATGAGTACCATTTGGATCAGATGAACTACCTGTATCAGAGTTGTACTGTAGAATTTGAAATAGCAAGGCATCTTCACTCTGAAATTGTGAGAATGCGTCATTTTGAATCATCATTAATTGAGCCAAAGAATTGGCTTCTTTAATTTCCTCCCCCACATCTGGTCAAATAGGTTGGGACAAATCTAGCTGAGGTCTAGCAGGCGGATACAGAGCCAATTTCTTTGTGGACTGCCCATCAGAAATGGTCATATCTCCAGAATGGCATCCTATAAAAGCATCAGCAGTTGCTAACCATAGTCTACCTAGTATAACTAGATACCCTCCTAAAGTTGCCTTAATTGATAATATTGTGAAATCAGCAGGATACTCCCAAGATTCAAGAATGACAATTACATCTTCTACTATCCCATCAGGTTTAACTGTGGAGCTGTCTACAAGCTGCAGGACTGTGGGTGTAGACCTAATGTTTGAAATGTTTAGGGAGTCCATAGTATGCTTTGTCATGACATTAATGGCAGCACCTAAATCAATCAAAACATTTTTTACAACGTGGCCATTTACATTTATCTGCACTATAGGACTTCCAGGATCAATATACTTTGGAATAACTACATTTCCCAACATTATATCAGCCAATTTCCCTAATACATGAATTGTTTGAGGATCCTTTTTCTTTCATCCAGGCTTCTTCAAATAGGCTTCTTTAATATCTTTTTCAAAAATAAGAATATCTTTAATAGCTTGAAATAAAGGAATTTGAATCTGCACATTTTTGAGCTGATCCATAATGTCAAAAGTGGGTTCTTTCATGGGTTTGTATGCAGTACTTTGCAACCTCTGAGGAAAAGGTGGGTTGTCTTGATTTTGCATAACAGGCTCTTTAGGAACTATACCAGTTATGGGCATGTGCTCAGTAGGAACAACAGGTGCAGTAGATTCTTCATGGGGAGAATCTGATATTTCAGTAATCAGAGATAGTTTTGGAGTAGGTAAAGTAGCTCCAGACCTCAAATGGATGTCATTAACGTTTAAGGCATAAGCTTGATATTGGTTGGCTTCAACAAGATATGCAAGCTGCTGAGGCTGCTGCTGTTGCTTATTATTGGGATTGGGCAACGGCTGGGCAGGCATAGGTGTTTGTTTTGGAGGTCTAGGATTTGTGGTAGTTACTGCAGGAGGTAGAATAAGGGCTTGTGGTTGTGGCTGTGGAAGCTGCAGGAATCCAGAAGACTAGTTTTGCCATTGCTGAGGGCCTCGCCATTGAGAATTTTGCTGCCAATTTCCTTAAGGTGGGGTCCATTACCCTTGTGGCTGCTGCCATCCTCCTTGAGGGGATTGCCATTGCTGATTTTGATAATTAGGCCAATTTGGTTGAGGTGGATTCCAGGGTGGTGGTGGTCCATATGCATGTTGCCATTGGTTATCATATCCAGAATAGAAATTACCAAAAGTTAAAGGGTCTTGAGGCATACCTTGTCTTTGGGCCCATGGTCTCCTTTGTGCAACAAAGAACACTTGATCATCATCTCCTTCTCCTGGCTTGAAGTCAGTAGGTAGTTGTTTGGCTTCCAAATTAGCCACCATCTTGCATCTACAGTCACACTTCTTTTGTCTGCAGTATGGACAGAACTCAGCCAAAACTGCGTCAACCTCCTCATGTTTCTTTCGAGCTTGCATAGTGTCCAGTTGCGTAGCCATATTATTAATGATGTCCTGCTTGAAGTTAGATAGAAAATTTGTTATCTCCATTCGGGAAACTCCACCAGAAGAAGACTTCCCTATTGTAGCATGATGATCTTGACCTTTCTTAACTATTGCTCGAGAGTAGTTAAGACATATTTTCTTTATATCATCCCAAGGCACCTGGGTTATATCACCTCCTCCTATCAGGTCCAGGGCGTCTATACAAGCATCACTGATTCCCTTTAGAAATAGTAGTTTCTGAGAGTCCTCATTGAGAGTATGGTTTGAGTTTCTCTGTAGTGAAAACAGGAATCTGGAAATATAATCTTCTAGACTTTCATCGTCCTTCTGCTAAATTTAGAATATGTCATCACCTTTGCTAGCGCTCTTACAATATTTCTTATACTTTTCAAGAAATTTTGTCTGCATGACCTCCCAACTATCGACGAAACCTCTTCCCAGACTCATGAACCATTTCAGAGCTCCTTCCTTCAAGGTGGAAGGAAATAACTTCAGTTTATGAGCATCTGTGGTGTAGTCATAATTGCGACAGAGGACATCAAATTCAAACAGAAAGGTTTTTGGGTCCTCTGTGACTAGGCCATAAAACTTTGGAAGAAAAGAAGAGAGAATGTTTTTAAGATTGTTAGTATCTCCCTAGGGAACAATGGGAAACTCAAATGTAGGAGGTGGATTATTAGGTGGATTATTTGCCATATTTGGTTGCTGGAATAAAAGAGCGAATGGATTTTCCTCAGGTTTGTTGTCAGCTAGGTCAAATGGTAGTTCAATAAATAGATTTTCAGGGAGGAATCTTCCCAGGGCATCTCTTCTTCTTCTATGCATGCAATATGATGAATAGTGGCTTGAAGGATCTAAAAAATTTTACTAACAAGCTAAACTAAAGCTAAAAATGACTTCTGATAAACTCCTAGCTAGATGCCATCCCCGACAGCGGTGCCAAAAATGGTCGCACCCACAAAAAGATATGAAAATCACAGTCAAACCTTTCCTTGGAATTGGGCATTCCAATAGCTGACCAATATCTCTCTCTATAGACGTTCATTTACTTGTCAAACTAGGGGACGTATACTTTAAATGGTACAGCAAAATATATGCACTAGGAACTTATTTTGGTCAAATCTTAGCAGAAATAAATACTGGAAAGAAATTCTACCTATGCTACAAGAAGGTAATGCAAAGCTCTTTAACTCAACTATGATTTGATTAAAACAGAAACCATGATAACTACAACTGAAACAGAAACTATGAACTAGCCTTATGCTGTAGGAACAGGCATAGTGATGGATTCCTTGTGCTGCAGGAGCAATGTAAAGCTGAGTTTGTATAAAAACTTTAAAGATGAAAGCAAACTGAAGCTTAACAGGAAAGAAATACTAACTAACTAGCTACAAATACCTACTAAGTGGGCCCCCTTAGCAAGCATCTCCTGATTACGCAGATGCTAAACTCAAAACTTCATTGAACTTTATTCATAAAAATAGAATGATATACATTGTTTTGTTGATATGGAAACTAACAACAACAAACTCTGTCTCTAGTTAAACAGATTCTGTCTTTCATTATCATATTGATTCTTACATGATATCTACTACTCTGATTCTATCTTCTTCTAACTCTCATCTCCTTTCTTCTCACGCAGGAGGAGAACTTTATTTAAAAATAGGAGAGCAACTAACTAACTAACTAACTAACCCCATCAAAGAAAGACGTGGAAGTAAAATATATCCCCGAATCAAGGAACAAACTTCATAAATGAATTTATGTGTTCAACCCGATCCAGAGAGAATCTAGCACTCCACTCTTTCCAGATTGACTGTCATTAAAATTCTTTCCCATGGTTTTAGTCAAAGAGTCTTCACCCGAGCTCCCTCGAAGTTGTGCAGGAAATGGACTTTACTACAAGGCCGAGATTGGTTGTGCTTGACTCGATCGTTCTTCAACAACCTGTGAAACAAAAGGTAACAGGCAACAAAGAAAGGTGTATGGAACATACATGATATCTATTCATTAATCACACATTTTAAATCTACTTCATCATTCAAACACTGTATACGATATACCAGTCATTTTAGGGAGTCAACAGGGCAATAAATGCAATCAAGTCGACACAATGAGCTACAGGAATATAAAAGTATCTTGCTACAGGATATCCGAAAAAGGTTTCAACAAAGTCTAAACATCCATGAAATAACAAAAGTAAAGGCATTTAAAAGTTTATCATAACATCCAAATTATGAGCATATTTTAAGCTCATCAATTGTTCAACCCTTCCTAAGCCTTTTCCTTTGGTCAACTATCATGTTATGTAGTATTTTAGCTTAGAGGGTCATTATCCTATCATCCATGGCTATCACTTCCCCATTTCAAACCACATTAGACACCATAAGATTAATATGTCATTCTTTATGTTTTCGTCCCTCAGTGCCTCTATTCAAAATGGGGAAAATTCGCCTTTACATCAGGGTTTTATTTACTTAATGTATAAGTATGTCATTTATCATACCCCCACCGTAAGTTGTATTGCTTCGGCCTTTAGGAGTTAGGGTAGCTGTAAGAAAATCCCTAAAAATAATCCATTTAATCTGTGAGAACTCGAAGGAGTCATCTATCCTCTTGGGTCCTGGTAAAAGCATGGGTAAAAGCCTTGTTATGTCCTTGGAAAAGAATTCCTTTGAGCTGGCCTTGTTGGATTTAACCCCAGACAAAAGGAAAAGTGAAACACCTAAAACACCCCAAGGAAAGCTACGAGGTCTAGTAGTGAGTCTACCGAAAAGAACTTGCCCATTGACTTGGAGATTCAGGACATGGAAGAGGAAGATATGAAAGGAACAAAGCAAGAAAAAGTGGAGAGTAGATCACGGGAAAGAAGGTCAGCTAGGCTTCATGCCATAGAGAGGAATCAACCTACCAAGACAGACTAATTCGTATGAAATTTATTATATTGAAGATGAGGCTGACTCTCAGGATAATTCTGAGGATGAGGATGTTAATTCTAATGAAGAGAAACTAACTGAAATCTCTGATGTGAACATGGATGAAGAAGAGGAAATTGAAGAAGAAAACAACAAATCAAAAAGTGAACAGGAATCTCCTTTCAAAAAGCACAATGGCCCAGTCTCCTCTAAAGATATGGATATGGTTCCCAGTTCACCTTTGAGGCTGACCTAGGAGGCTAACAACACTATTCAGGAGTAATTGAATAACGTGAAGGAGAAAATTGCATGTCTTGAAAAGAAATATGAACATGATAGTAAGATGAAATTTTTGTGTGATGCTTTTAATTCTCTCTGTAATATCACAGATGGGATAATGAAAAATGCTGTCCTAGGTATAGTTTCTGGTAAAGGGGGACCAAATAAAATTAGGAAGAAGAAGGTCAAGAAGGGTATAAGAGAGATGATGGAGGAGGATGAAGAAGATCAGAAGAAGATATGGAAGCAGAATGTCGGTAGGCTCGAGTGGGAATGAAATCTAATAAAGGAAGTAATGGTCTGTTGGTTTTCTCTAATTTGGTCTTTTTGTTATGGTTTTCTTTAGATGGGTACTTGGGGGCTGCGTGCCCAATTTGACACTTTATGTTAATTAATTATACTAAGACTGCCTCAGTTATGGTTGATAAAGATAATGCTAGAAACATCATTAGTAGTATAGCTTATGATAATAGGTATTGTGATACTTCTGCTATTAACAATGGGTATGATACTAGCATCCGTAGAAATTATAAATGGAAGCTTTTTAGAAGGAAAATTGATAGGAATGTACTACAAAAGATTGAAGATCCCTTGTAGTTAGCCACCAAACTCATGCAGCATGAATTGGAAATACTTGAGGGAGTTTTGCCTCATGTCTTTGGGGAGTACATTGATACTATTAGGAGTATAGAGTCTTTGGCTCTTGTGTCTCCTACTTCTACATCTAGCATTGCTCCATTCACTCCTCGAGAGGATTATCCCCCTAGTTATGTAGAGGATAAACCTATAGACCTAACAACAGGACAAATGAATGTCCGAGAAGTGGCTGACATCAGACTCCTGGAGCATGAGGATTTCATTACTGATAGTGAGTTCATTGGTTCTAAAGAGTTTACCACATTCCTCTATCAACATAAAGGATCTCAAATTAGGGACAACATGAAAGATAAGGATGAAGAACAACAGCTTCAAAAGCTTCAAGAGGAGATGGATCTTGTGATGAAAGAAATGATACTTGAGAAGGGAAGACAATTACTTAAGGAAGCTGGTGTGTTGCTATACTCTGGATGGGAAATGAGATCTACCTTGCTATTTGATGGATTCCTTAAGAAACAGGACCCAAATAAGCAGATGATGCCAAATGAGATTGACAAACTCTTTAGAGGATCAGGATATGATCCAGATTAGAAGGCTCTTCTACAATGGGCTATCTATCCCAAAGATAAAAGACCTATATTGATTGATATAGAAGAAGCTTTCAGACATTTGATGGTGCAGCAGGTTGGAAAGACTGACCCTAGAATAACTGCCAAGATAAATTTGGATGTGGCTAAGTTAAACCAGGATCAAGTAGAGTTTTTGGTGAGAGAAAATTCTGCATACCAAATCCTATATGAGAAAGCCGATGAATAAAAACAGAGGCTGCAAGCAAGATTGCTTCAGATTGACACAGGTACTAGTCTGATGGGAATGACATATGGGGTTGACACAGATGCCATGGATGCCTTGATAGACACTATATATTGGAGGAACAGGGCCGAAAAGACATCTCAACAAGTAGAAAAGGTACAACAAAAGATGGATAAGTTGATTCTTGAGATCATTAAACATAGATTCAAAAATATGATGCAAGTTGCATAAATCTACTGGAAAACATACACTGGAACAGTCAGAGCTTTGAAAGAGCATGAAAGGCTCAGGTCTCCATTGGAAGACATGATGAATGACAACAGTTTGATGAACCTAGGTGAGAGAATTGAAGCCAAGGCTTATTTAAAGTCCCATGATGAACTGGAAAATCAATTAAGGAAACAACTTCAAAAGTTGGATGATGGGAATACCCCTAGGGTGCCCTCTTTCTACAATGATGGTAAATTAGCATCATTAGAATAGTGGAAACAAGAGTTTGATGATGAGAAGAATCAAGCAATAGCAGAATTGGATTGGGACAAAGACTTGACAATTTGTGAACAACATTCTATCCTATTATTTCCAAACAGAAAATGACATGAGGATATTAAACAGTGATGTTGTGATGTATAAAGATGATAAGTATATCGAACACATAGGAATGATAAACTTGTTTATCTTCTAGTTTGTTAACAAGGGTGCTAATTAATAGTTATATGCCGAAAAGCCATGATGCTTGGTGATAATGTATACTCTCATATAAAGGAGGGAACTTTGGTAATGTGGGAAGACAATTAGAGAAGGAGTAGATGATAGCCTCAGGCTTACCATTGTACTATTTTGGAAAATATATAATATAATCAGTCATTTTCCTTTGCATTTATGTTGTGGATTATTGCATTTTCTGCAGGCAGTTGCTTATGATATTATCTAAAGGAGATAAGGTTATTCGTGTTCTTCTAGTAAAATTTTGTGTTTCATATTGTAGATTTGGATAAAAAATATTTACTCACGAATTGTAGTTGTTCCTTGTATTTCTTCCTTGGATGGTCTCTTAAAAGTTAGGGTTAAATTAATTCAAGCAGTTTACAATATAGACATTGAAGTAGAGCTCATCAGAAATAGCAACTGACAGACTCATCGAGAGGGGGTGGGTTTAAAAATTGTCTCATAAGTTTACACAATAAGTCCTAAAGAAATATAAAGACTCTGTAGCCCAAACAACGAAGAAAGGCACTGGTCATATATAGAATACAACTCATCAGTTCACATTTCACTTTAAAAGTAATAGTAGCTGAGTAGGAAATATAGAATAGACTAGCAATAGTGTATATACATAAATTTCAAGCACATAGATCGAATAACTTCTACAACAACAATCTTGAACTCGTCTGCTATATCTCCATCCTAGAAATTTATGCCATTCTGAGATAAGAGGAAATCAGATCATGATACTTAATCTGCTATAAAAAGCATTAGTCATTGAAAATAACTAGTGAGTAGGTATACCCGCCTAAGTCCTGTAGAGCCTAAAGTGAGAGAGTTAGTAATCAAATAGATTCACTCTATAACTTGGCCAAGTCAATTGGAATGTTTGAGCATAGGAGTTGGCATTTCCTTAGAACCTATCCAATCTGTTGATTTGAGATCCAACAAAGCGCGTAGAAAATACTTTACATTTCAACTAAATGATCAGTTAGTAGCGGAAAACTGATATGACATCCAACGCAATACTCTCATCTATATATACAGGGAGCCCTAAATTTAAGAAGCTCCAACGAGGACCTTTGTTCTATCAAATGATGTTTTCAATGTCTTGTGTGTAGTGAAGACGAAACAATTTATGATCTGCTCCCTATTCAAATTAGAAGCTTTAACTAACTAATTACATCTTAACAAAAGCATGAAAGAAATCTCCGAAAATTAATTAAGTGCCGAGCTTTCTAATTTTAAAAAAGTAAGAACTAGCTTACATATATTTGATTTTAATCAAATATATATATAATATGTCGAGAGATATCTTATTATTGCGTAACATAGGAAACAATAAAAAAATTCAAAGTAGAACTATATAATATTATATTATTAATGTTTGTTGCAATAATATGTAATATTATTATTGCAATTATTATTATTATTATTTTCTATTTGTTTGTTCTAAAATAACTTATATTACAATATTATTATATTATTCGGTAGAGATATATGAAATTTTAAATATCTATTTAGACTATTTTATATAATATATATGTGTTGCAAGATCAAAGCAAATACTAAAATCTAAGATATATTAAACTTTATTTAATGATAATATAAAACTTTATTTAATTGCGAGTATTATGGTTATGGTTAGTATTAGGGTTAAGGTTAGTATTATGGTTAGGGTTAAGATTTAGATCATGGTTCGGGTTAGATTTATGATTAGGGTTAGGGTTATGGTTAGCATTAAGGTTTAGGATTACAGTTAGGATTATGGTAAGGGTTAGGGTTATGGTTACGGTTTAATATTAGGGTTAAATTTATGGTTAAGGTTAGGGTTTAGTGTCAAGGTTACAATTATAACTAAGGGTATGGTTAGGATTAGGATTCACTTTATGGTTATGTTTTGGATTAGAGTTAAGGTTAGTATTATGGTCACGGTTAAGGTTTATATCATGGTTAGGGTTAGGAATATGATAACAGTTAGGGTGTATATCATGGTCGGGGTTAGCATCAACTTTTGGTTTTCATATAGGATCGTGGTTAGAGTTAGGGTTAGTATTGGGGTTAGTCTTGTGATTATAATTTGGGTAAAGTTTAAAGATTATAATTAAAATTAGGATTAAGGTTAGGGTTAGGGTTAAGATTGCATAGAAATATATTCTATGATGATAGCTATGAGAGTTAGTGTTTGGGTCAGGATTAGGGTTGTTAGGGTTAGGGTCTAGATTAGAGGGAGTTATACTATTATAGATAAAATAATAGTTATAATTGGTTTTAATTAATGATTATAGTTATTATTGTAGGATAATGCTTGGGGTAAGGGTTTAGGTTCAGGTTCAATTAGAATCAGTATTAGGGTTAGGGATAGGATTTAATTAGGATTAGGGTTAGCATTACAACTAAACTAAGGTTAAAGTTAGTGTTATAATTTAAGAAGGGTTAGGATTCAAGGGTAAATCATGTTGTTAGGGTTATGGTTAGGATTAGGTTTTAGGGTTAAGACTAAGTATTATTGTTAAGGTTAGGGTTAGAATTACTGTTAGGGTTCGGGTTATAATTATAATTAGCCTCAGTGTTAAATATTATAATTAAAATTAGAGTTAGGGTTAGGGTTAGAATTAGGGTTATAATTATAATTAGCGTAAGGGTTATAATTAGGGTTAGTATTGGGGTTAGTCTTAGTAATTATAATTAGGGTAAGGTTTAAAGATTATAAACAGTGATTATATTTTAAATTAGGGTTAGGGTTAGAGTTAGGGTTAGAATTAAAATTTAGGATTAGGGTTAGGGTTAGGCTTGAGATTGCAATGAAAGATAGCATGTGATGATAGCTATAAGAGAAGGGGTTTGGATTGTTAGGTTTAGGGTTAGATATAAATTTAGGTTTATGGTCATTATCAGGTTAGGGTTAGGGTTAGGGTTAGGGTCTAGATTAGAGGGTGTAATAGTATTATAGATAAAATAATAGTTGTAATTGGTTTTAGTAATGATTAGAGTTATTATTGTTGTGTAATGCTTGGGGTAAAGGTTCAAGTTCAATTAGAATTAGTATTAGGGTTAGGGATAGGGTTTAATTAGGATTAAGGTTAGCATTACAACTAAATTAATAAAGCTTTGTTCGAAGGTTAACATTAGAATTCAATTAGGGTAATGGGTTATGTTAGCATAAAGATTGGGGATAACGTCAAGCATATGTTGGATTTACAATAAGGGTTACTTTAGGATTATGGTTGACATTCAAAATAGGGTTTAAATAGTAATTATGGTTAAGGTTAATTTTACAGTTAGGATTATGGTTAGGGTTAAGGTTTACTATTAAGGAACATAACTTTATGGTTAGGGTTTAGTGTCAGGGTTACAATTATGTTTAGGGTTTACATCAAAGTTAGGGTTAGAATTAGGGTTATGGTTCAATTACATTAAGGTTATTGTTAAATTGGTGTTAACGTTCTATTAGGATTAGGGTTTGGGCTAGGTTAAGGTTAGGAATAGATTATGATAAAATCTCAACTTGAATTAGGGTTGCATTTAGAGCAGGATTGTTGTCAGGGTTAGGGTTTAGGATTATGGTTAGGTTAGAGTTAGGATTAGGGTTGGGGTTAGGATTATGATTAGGGTTATGGTTAAGTTTATTGTTTACATCATGTTTGGCATTAAGGTTAGGTTTAAGATGATGGTTAGGCTTAGGCTTAGCGTCATAGTTAGGATTATGGTTAGGGTTAGGGTTTACATCAAGCTAGGGTCAAGGTTAAGATTAGGGTTTGGGTCAAGGTTAGGGTTAAGATTCAGGCTAGGGTCATTATTAATATCATGGTTTGAATTAGGTTTAGGCTTAGGGTTAGGGTGAGGATTATGGTTAATGTTAGGGTTTAAGATTAAGGATAGGGTTAAGGTAATGGTTTGAGTTAGGGTTTAGGGTTAGCACTAGGATTATGGATAGGATTTACTCTTAGGATTAAGGATAGGTTTTGGGTTTTGGTTAGGGTTAGGGTTAGGGTTAGGGTTTAGGTTTGGGTTAGGGTTATGGTTAGGATTAGATTTTAGGGTAGAGACTAAGTATTATTGTTAGGGTTAGGGTTTAGGGTTATGGTTAAGATTGTAGTTAGTTTTATGGTTTAAATATAGCTCAAGTTATAGCTTAATTAGAATTATGATTCAAGCATATTTAAGGCTATGGTTACATTTAGTTAGGGTTATAGTTAGGCTAGAATTAGGGTTACTATTGTGCTATAATGCTTGGATTCATTTATATTTAGATTAGAAGAATAATAATTATGATTAAGGTTATGGTTAGGGTTTGAGAAGGGTTAGGGATAGTGTTGGTGTAAATAATTATTCATCTTGGATATTATTACAGTTACTTAAGTTTACTTAGGAAATGCATTTCATAGTAGTTTGGGTATGAGACACTTGGGTGTTTGTGCCACATTGGGATAGTGTGTGTAGGAGAATTTCCACCTTTTATGGACTTATCTTGTTGTTACACTCCACATTTAGTGGGTGATCCACCTCATGTGGACTATTATATTATTTCTCCTACCTACCCACACCTATTTCCTACCTACCCTTGTTTCTTATTCAGCCACATGTCATGTTTGTGTGCTCACATATCCCTAGCCTTGCCTATATAAGCAGGCTCATCTACATTGTATGTAATTAAACTATTGATCATTTTCTATTGATGAGAATATAGTTTATTCTTATCCTATATTTTGTCTCTATTGTACTTTTCATTGAGATCTTGATCTTGGCAAAATCTCACATGGTATCAGAGCCATTGGGGCTTCATTGATTGGTTTTTGGAGACATCGAGAAGGCTTCTATTTTCAAATCTGAGGGACTACATTTTTGGAGGCATCTTAGAGCATTTTCAACCTCACAATTGCGTCCGGGAGGCCGTTTCCATAAAAATCAAGTATAAATTTGACCTATTTTGGTGAAAATCGATTTTTGGGTGTGAAGGAAATTTTCTGCACAATTTGGGCGGTACGGTACGGAATTTTCGGATTTTTTTTCAAAAAAAAAATTATATTTTTTTCTGAAAATTATTTTCTAGTTTGAAATTTTTTTTTGAAAAAAACTAAAAAAAAAAATTTTGGAAATTATTTTTTGGGATCCGTGCCTTCTGCCCAGTCAACAACGCCACGTCAGCAATGCCACATCAACAGTCCAATTGGCTGCCAAATCACCTTGCCATGTCAGCAGTGCCCCATCAGCAGTCCAGTTGGCTATCAAATCACCCTGCCACGTTAGCAGCGTAGTTGGCTACCACATCACTTGCCAAATCACTTGCACAATCAGTGACAAGTCAGCACCCAGTCAGCCATGAAGTTTGGGTGACGGTCATATGGTTGTCAAATTTAACCCCCCAGTTTTCTGACGTTATCATTTTTTCAAAAATTTTGTAGGCCCCTCTCATTGAGCTTTTTGATTTTGTAGTTCAACTTCAAATGACCATATCTTGCTCATTTTTGCTCCTTTTTTGGTGCAATTTTTTTTGAAATGGGCTAGAATTTCATGTAATTTCACATGGTGGAATTATTTTCTAATTTTTATGGACATATTTTTCACAATTCTCATTTTTTGGTGATTGTACCTGTCCAATCCCTGTTTCTGCAACTTCCAAGTCTCTGTTCGGGCTCATACGAACTCCTTTTTAGGTGCCATTTTTTTTGAAAGTGCATTATTTTTTGTCTACTCTCAAAATATGCTATCATTTTGTAGCAATTGTGGGTAGAAATTTTACTTTCATCATGTGGTCATATTTGGCCAATTTGGCATTTGTATTGCATAGATCTATCTTTCTAATCTTTTTCTTTGAAGCTCTTAGCCTATTGGGGCAGTTGTAAAAAAAAATTAGAATTCTACCTTTCCATTTTTTGCAAGTGGCCTATTGTACATGCACTACATATAAAGTGCCAAAATCATCTTTTTTCTAGGGGTACTTTGATTGAGAGAATTTGGGGGGGTGTATCTTGTGCTTTTGTGCTCTTGAGTTCCT
Organism: Cryptomeria japonica; assembly: GCF_030272615.1. NCBI lineage: Eukaryota > Viridiplantae > Streptophyta > Pinopsida > Cupressales > Cupressaceae > Cryptomeria > Cryptomeria japonica. The sequence goes on from NC_081413.1 coordinate 232,230,400, forward strand.
TCCTTTCTACTGCTATGAGTTCTTCTAAGTTTCCTCTATTAACTCCTCATAATTATGCTACTTGGAAAATTGATGTATGGAGTAAACTTATGGAAAAAGGACTAACTAATTACATTGATGGAACTATTGTTGCTCCTGCTGATCCTAAGGTTGATCCAATTGGTCACTTGGATTGGCTCACTAAAAATATCATGGAAATTGGTACCTTAACAAAGTATGTATCAAAGGATCTCATTTTTCATATTGAGAAGTGTACTCTAATCAAGGATGCTTGGCAAAAGTTTCAAGACTTATATGGTCAAGCTGATGAGATTAGGGGATATCAAATTGATAGTGATCTCACCATGTTGGATCCCAAGAACTTTGATACTATACAAGATTATGTGACTAAGGCAAATGAGTTGAGGGCACAACTCAAAGATTGTGGCATTGATAAGAAGGATACTCAATTGATATTCAACTTGATAGGCAAGCTTCCACAAGAATATGCGGCATTTGTTTCTAGTTTCCAAACCCATAGGATGACAATGGGTTCAAGCTACACAATGCCTACATTTGATGCTTTCAATGAAATGTTGATGATGGAAAAAACTAAGTTGATAAGAATAGGCATTCTTAAGGGTTCTAAGTCTCAAGCATTAGTGGCAAATCAAAGGAACAAAGGAAATCAAGGAAAGGACAACTCAAACAAAAAGAAATGGCAATCAACGCCTAAGGACAAAGCACCATCTTCTCCACAACAAGGAGATTCATCCTCTTCTAAGAGGGATATTTCACCAAAGAGGGAGAGACCTACTTGTGCCTATTGCAAAAATTTTGGTCATGAGGAGCGTCGTTGCCATGCTAAGAAGATTGATGAGCTCACACATATCATCAAAAAGCATATAATTGATTTACCTAATGTCTACAAGAAGGATGATTCATCAACTTCCACTTCCACACATTCAAAAGGAAAAGGGCAAGCATTCATGGCTTCTACAAGTGGGAAGACTCACTCTTTTGGGACAAGAAAAGGAAAAGCTCTATGTGCTACTATTAGTCATGATTCAGAGAGATGGCTTCTAGATTCAGGGGCTTATCATCATATGGCATCTTCGTAGTCTATGTTCTCTACATTTGAGCCTTGTACCATGCCACAGATATTGATGGGCAATCATACATACATGGATGTGATTGGGAAAGGATCTATTGACATTGGGGATAACTCCTTCAATAATGTGTTGTGTGTACCCCACTTGACAAACAATCTCCTTTCTATCTATAAAATCACATATGGCGCAACTAAGAGAGTTGTGGAGTTCACACCTAAGTCAGTTTTCATTAGAGACTTGGAGACTAGAGCTATCATTGTGACTGGGGTGGTTGATCATGCATCTCGGTTATACTCCTTTTGAGATTTTGTTGATGATGATGATTTCACATTTAATGATTCTACACATGATGATCACACTTCTTGTGATGGTTTAGTTTTTGAGGAGAACTTTGGGCACTTGAACATGGGGATTCTAACATGTGACCCCATTCTTGAGCCTTGTATTTCATCTCCTCATATTGATATCACATCACCTATTGCACCTGATGATGTGGATAGTGCGACAATTTTGCCTTCATGTGATTTAGTGCAGTAGGATATTCATTGTCTTCTAGCTTCAAATTCATGGGATGATTACTTGATAGACATTGCAAGTTTATTTATGGAATCCTACATTGTAGATTTGGGAGACATCATTGATGACATTCACCTTCTCTTTGATGAAGGTGATCCTTCTTTGATTGTTGTGAGGGAACACTCTGACCCTCTTGTTCATTCTCTACATGATCATTCTTTCAAGGTTGACATGATTGTGGATACTTATGTACCGCAGTTGGAGGAGGTCTCTTTATTTTTTGAGGAGATATGTGAGTCTTTGGGACATGTTCTACATCCATCTCCACTAGATCTTGGAGTGCCTTTTTCAATAGTGTGGCATAGTTTACCACATTTGGAGGAGGTATCTTTCAACATCGACATGGGGACACTTGAGCAGTTTTTAGAGATTCCTTTCATCATGAGTTTTCTTCATACATCTTCCCTTCATGGTTGGGGAGACTTCATGGATACACCTTTGGTTTTGTTTCTTCCTAAGGGGAGGAATTTTGTTCAACATTCGTGGAGTAGTTTCTTCATACATTGAGCTTCTATCATTGGTGTAGATTCCACATTGAGGGGGGGCTTCCTAGCTTATCTTCTTCTCTCATATTGGGGGGACTTTTTCCTCACATGGGGTTTTGTCCTTCACATTCTTTTATGAGAGATCTCTTGTATGTTTTTCATCTCTCTTTTGGGGGAGGGTTTTTTCCCATTGGGTTTTTATCTCTTTCCCCACTTTGTGAGAGATTTCATTACATTTGTTTGCATGCATTTGCATTTGTACATGGGTACCTAACATGGCCTCGTAGCCGAGACCCATCTTGCATTGCTTAGTTGCATTGTAGACTTAAGTGCATTCCCCTAAGTTGCACTTAAGGGGGGGTGTTGGTGTAAATAATTATTCATCTAAGATATTATTACATTTACTTAAGTTTACTTAGGAAATGCATTTCATAATAGTTTGGGTATGAGACACTTGGGTGTTTGTGCCACATTGGGATAGTGTGTGTAGGAGAATTTCCACCTTTTGTGGACTTATCTTGTTGTTACACTCCACATTTAGTGGGTGATCCACCTCATGTGGACTATTATATTATTTCTCCTACCTACGCACACCTATATCCTACCTACCCTTGTTTCTTATTGAGCCACATGTCATGTTTGTGTGCTCACATATCCCTAGCCTTGCCTATATAAGCAGGCTCATCTACATTGTATGTAATTGAACTATTGATCAGTTTCTATTGATGAGAATATAGTTTATTCTTGTCCTATATTTTGTCTCTATTGTACTTTTCATTGAGCTCTTGATCTTGGAAAAATCTCATAGATAGAATTATGATTAGGGTTAGGGTTTGGATCATCATTAGGATTAGAATTAGATTCAAGGTTTGGGATAGGGATAGAACCTTGGTATTAAAGATAGAACCCCAGGTTTAGTGAGTCATATATTTGTAAATTTACAATATGTTTTAATTAATTTGAAATGGATATAATAATTTAAGAAAATACAAAACCAAAAATAAATTTAAAATTACAATAAATCTATTAAAACAGATTTTCATTTTTAAAGTCAAAAACATGAAATTTTAAAAAATAGTATATACTATAATTTATATAAATTTTATGAAATATTAAAAATAAGTTAAATGTGCATATACATGACTAAGATGGTAGTAATTGCATAGATTGAGCTCAAACCTTCTAAGCAATTGGTAAGTTCTTATCAATCAAACTTTTCACAAAAATGAACTTAAAGTCCTAAAATCATGAAATAATATTAATCAACCTTTCTATCTATCCTTGGTACTGCACAAGCGGTAAAATTTATAAGCATTGTATAATTCATTTGGATCTCTTATTAGAGAAAATTTTAAATGCATTTTAAAAATATTAATTGACATTGATTTTCTATTGTTAATCTAATTGACATATTTATCGACAAGAAAATTGACCACCAAGAAAATGTCCAACTTTATAATATTCAAATTAGCAAATTGTATTCATAGATTAAATTGAAAGCATTGTTAATATGATTTACAATTAATTTATATTAAATATATGAAATAAAATCTTGATAATATAAAATAGATAATAATCTACTTAAAACACCATCATTGATTTGATTTTTACACTTATCAAAAGAATAATATTATTTTAGTACCATTTATTTTGTGCATTATTAATATCTATTAAATCATTCCTTGTCTATAACTCCATCTTTGATGGTATTTTATTTGAATTCATATAATATACTTAAAACACATCTGTAAAAGTGAGATAACTATAAATTTTAAAAACATTTAACGCACTTAAATCTCAATTTTTTTATATGCAAACTATAATAGTATTCAAATAGGGTTAGGATTTAAGGATAAAGCATGGTGTGAAGGTTAGGATTATATAATAAAGCTTGATTTTAAGGTCAAAGTTAAGGTTTAATTAGGTTTATCTATATAAGGATTATTGTTAGGGTTATGGTTCAATTAATTTTAGGATTAGGGTTAGGATTATGATTATTATTTTTATTAAATTTTATGATTTTGGTTAGGATTATGGTTAGGATTAGGAATATGCTTATGGCTAGAGCTAGGTTTACTTCATGTTTAGTATTAGTGTTAAGGTTAGGGCTAGGGCTAGGATTTAGGGTTAGAATTTAGAGTTAGGGTTAGGATTATGTTTAGGGTGAGGGTATACATCATTGTTAGGGATAGAGTTAGGGTTAGCAATATGTTTTGCATTATATTTAGGGTTAAGTTTTTAGGGTTATGGTTAGGTTTTATTGTAAAGGATGATGAATATTCATAGTTATGGTTATGTTACAGTTGCTATTATAGGATAATGCATTCATAAAACTTATTGTCATTTTATTATAAAATAATAAAAAAATCCTTCATTATTATGTCTTTTTCTTATGAATTGGTTTTCATTATTTAAATATTTTTATGAGATTAATACCTTTAAATTGTGTTGTAATAAAATAAAGGCATTTTAAAATAGATTAAACTTAGTTTTAATTAAAATAATATTATTAATACAAATATTAAAATAGTTTAAACTTTCTTTTGATTAAGATTTACTTATTTTATTCTAACGCTAACCCAATACAACCTTAACGCTATCCCTAATACAACCCTAACCCTAACCATAATTAAACCACAATCTTATTCAAGGGTTTAACATTTGAGAAATATAAATTTGATTTTTTCAATATAGAAATATTATATTTTGATGACTAAAATTATTTGTTCAAATATGTGATTTTGATTTTTTAAATTTAGAAAAATTAAATTTTATGTTTACAATTTAGAAACATACAAGTTTGTTTTTATCTTTCTAAACTGATAACTAATATTCTTGCAACATTATCTTAACAAAAACTAGAAAAATGACATGTTTTATCTCTCTCTCTCTCTCTCTCTCTCTACCCCCCTCTCTCTCTATCTCTCCTTATCCTATTCTCTCCCTCTCTTCGTATCCCATATTCTGTGTGTGTGTGTGTCTCTCTCTCTCTCTCTCTCTCTCTCTCTCTCTCTCTCTCTCTCTCTCTCTCTCTCTCTCTCTCTCTCTCCTTATCCTATTCTCTCCCTATCTTCCTATCCCCTATTCTCTCTCTTAAACCCTCCCCCTCCTCTCTCCCTCTCTGTCTCTATCTCTGTCTCTATCTCTGTCTCTCTATCTTTGTCTCTGTCTCTATCTCTATCTTTGTCTCTCTCTCCCAACCTCCCTCTCTCTCCCTCTCCCCCTCTCCTTTTCCCAATCTCCCTCTCTACCTCTCCCTCTCCCCCTCCCCTTTTCCTAAACTACCTATCTCTCTCTCCATCCATCGCCTTCTCCTTATCCTATTCTCTCTCTCTCTCTCTCCCTCTCCTTTTCCCAATCCCCCATCTCTCTCTCTTTCTCTCTCTCTTTCTCTTTGTCTTTCTCTCTCTCTCTCTCTCTCTCTCTCTCTCTCTCTCTCTCTCTCTCTCTCTCTCTCTCTCTCTCTCTCTCTCTCTCTCTCTCTCTCTCTCTCTCTCTCTCTCTCTCTCTCTCTCTCTCTCCCCCTCTCTCAATACAAGGACATTCAAGAATGATCACTAGTGTTCACTCACCCTAACACATGTTATAGTAATCCTCATATAATATTCTTGCAAAGTATTTTTTACATTTATAAATTTTAATCAACACTCATAAACAATCAAGCCTGTTTATATATTTTCAATAGATATTCAGAAATAGATAAAGAAAATGCCCATAACTTTTAATTTTGCATGGAACCTTTTCAACTCCTTTCAATAGGAATAAAAGTACAACACGAAATTTTAAAATGGTAACATTAAATATTACCATTGACAATAAGAATAATAGGCTAAAAATAATATTTTTTAAACCCACTACAACTACAATGATACTTAATTTTCTTATGGCTAGAAAGTACAAAATCATGATCCCCATTCACAATGGTAAGATGAGATTTTCATATAGAACCATAGGGATTTCATCATCCAATCCTTTGAAGTCAAAGTGTTTTTTCCTCATATATGTTGCAAATCCGAGCGTTTCTATCTTTAGACTTATTTATTTAAACATAAGATTGCTTCACCTTATGTAATAGAGATATATATGCTTCAATATGTTAAGTCCTTCCCATATAGAATATACACTTGTATGGTTCTTCCATTGAATTAAATATTCTATGATATCCTTTCTTTTTAGTTTCTTCACCCTATTAGATCAAGTAGTTACTTTACTAAAAAATTCCTCATCATCCATTGGTGGTAGATTAAATAAAGGCACAATATGTTATCCTTGAGACCTCTCTAGAAATGAGACATCAAAAATATTATAAGTATTAGTATTTATTTTTGAATTTCCAACTATTAAGATACATCACTTATCCTCCTTAAAATCTTGTAATATACATAGAACTTGAGGTTGAACTTTCCACCTCCATTTCTTTTTAGGGAGAAATAAGACTATAATATTAAATATACCATGTCTCCTACCTCAAAATATATCTACATGAAATATTAATCTTAATACACTTTGTTTCTTATTATATTATTTTTTTATGTGTTCTTCAACTAAATTTAATATGTTTTAGCTTTTATCAATAAAGTCAACTGGTACTCCTTTTATCAATAAAGTCAATGTACATATGATATGATCTAGTGTAGTAGTACTCTCCTAGATGCAACCATTTAACTAATTAAAAATATCAATTTGAAGACTTATTCGTGAAGTACTCCTGAGTACTTCTTAAAAATTGATATTGACCCATCCTTTCAATGCTGATAGCTCACTCTACAAATACACTATATAAATAATAAATTAAAATAATTATTGGAAAGGAGGAACTATATATATAGTATACATATTATAAACTATTTTCTTAGGTAGTCTATTTAGCTTAAAGAATCCTAGAAAAAAATGTCACTGAAAAGAGCTTTGAAACATGGTTGAATAGTTAAGAAATATGCATACTTTGTCATGTTATTTATAATTACATAAGTGAAATTTTTAACATGTACCTTATGGAGGCATATGATGAAATCTATAAATATATTGGTTTATTTTTTATTCAAAATTTGTAGTATTTCTTATAATTATATAGAAAATCATGTTCTTCATTTTTCTTCACATGTGATTCTCTCTCTTATATAATTGATAACATCTTCCTTGAGGCCATTATAAAATAACCATTCTCTCATTTTATGTTTTGTAAAGTTTTTTATAAGGATAAATGGGTTTTACAAGGACCCAAAAGCTAAAGTCTTACAACAACCAGCCAACAGCCAATCCAACAAGGAACAACAACAAAACAAGGGAGCAACCCCAAAAAAAAAAAACCAAAAGAAATGCAGACAAACAAGCCAAAGAAATAATGCTCTCAGTTAAGCGAGAGCACCAGATCTTTGTCCTTTTGGATGGAAATCCTGTTGATTTCCTCAAGCTCCTCCATGATGAATCTAGAGGTACCCTTGATGCTGCTTCTGCTCCTAGTTCTGGAATTGGGTCTAGTGGTTTTGTTGTCTCCAATAGCCACACCATCTCCTCCAAGATCTCTCACCGAGTCACTATAGAAGGATCTATAATCAACAACCATGTCATTAATCTTTTCAAGCCCCTCAATGTTGTTGTTCATGGCTTCTTTACTAATGTCGACTAGATTCTTGAGATTTTTCTTAATCTTAGTCATGGATTGTTCCACCTTATCAATCTTTTGTTCATGGTTAAATTTCATTACCTCAACATTCTGAGAGAGTTTTTGAGTCATGATCATGATTTTTTCTGGCTTGCTCGGTTCAGGGGTAGTAGTAAAAATGTTAATTATTTCTTTAACCCTCATTTTGAGGGTGTCAATTTCATGCTTGACCCCCTTCCAACAACACTCTTGGCATCTGATAGCTTCCATGACAAGATTCATCAAACTACGATCCTTCCCTTGATTATCTTTCTAGACATTGATACGGATGTCTAGTTTAATCCCTTGGTCTGTAATCTTTCGGCTATGATCCTTCGCTGTCAACTTTTTTCTTTTTGGTGATGGGTTCGGCCTTGGAGATCAGCTTGTTATTGGTTTTTTATTTACTAGCTGCCCATCTAGGGGGATTCTTGATGCTGAGCATCTCAGGAGTGACAATATTTTCCTTTTCATCTCCAGGTTCATATTTAGGGTCATCAATAGGAACATCTTGGACCTCTGTCTATAGACCAATCTTGGCAAGTGGGGGCACAATTTCAAGTGATTTAGTGTGTTCCATGATAAAGACAATAAGTCCCTCATGAAGAATAGGGTTGTTAGGGTTCTATAGGTGCTTTTCTAGGCTATTCTCAAGGGAGGAGGCAAGATAATAGGGAACAGAGATAATTTTACCGTGATGAAAAATGATTTAGGATAGTGAAATGTTAGGAGAAGATGCTTGCATACCTTTCATATAGGGTGATATAACTAATTATAAACTCTGTCATGTCAACCCAAGGGGCCATGAAGTACTTTCTATTATACCCGCCATCGAGCATCTTGGTTACTCTGGAGCGCTCTGTGTCTTTGTCGAAGAAAATCGACAAGTCCTCCTCCCCAAATTTTCTATCCTTGTAAAAACTTCTTCTAGTTGTAGGTAGACCAGTGACCGTCGCCACCAAAAGTTCATAAATCTAATAATTGGCACCATAAGCCCTAAGACTCCCTTTTTTCTATTTGTTAACAAAGGCCTCTGTAATCAGAGGAAAGAGGCCATGAAGTTGGTCCAGGTAGGGGACAAGACCACCATCGATGACTTCCTGCCAGACGTCTTTATTCATTTTCCACTTCTCACAAGTAGAGGATTCTTGTATGTTCTTATCCCCTCCTATTATTCTCCTAGTCGCTAGGTAATAGGAGAAGGGGCTCACAATCACCAACTAGTCATAGAAAATGGACCACACCTAGAGGATATCAAAAGAGTAGCAAAAAAACCACACAATGATATAGGAAATCTAGTCGCCAAGGAGGTTTCTAGACTTTTGATTAGGTAAAACTAGAAAGAGTCATTTCCCTATCAACTCAGTCATGTCATGATGAGGGATCATTGATTGATGTAGTAATCATTATGTGCCAGATTACACATATTTTTGGGGAAAGTATCCTTGCTACTCCACCAGTTGGTTGTCATGTATCCCACTACTAGATTGGCTAGTCGATCTGCCACCTTATTGCCGTCCTAGTATATGTGTGAGATTTTGAATTCTATCAGTTAATTAATTATATTTCAGCAATCTTGGCAATCATCCACCTAGGATCCATGTGACCACTCAAGCAGTTGACAGTGTTTAGCAAGTCGGACTCCAGCCACACTTTAGTAAACTCCTCTCTTTTAGCCATGTGTAGCCCAATGTGGGTAGAACTAGCTTCCACATAGTGGTTAGTCTGGGTGCCCAGGGGGAGCGCCACTACGGAAACCAGCTAACCAGAGTGATTCCTAGCCATTCCCCTGCACGTAGTCTACCCAAGATTACTTTTAGCTGCCCATCCATATTGATTTTGATCCAACCCATAGAGGGAGGATGCCATAGAACATTTTGTCTGCACTACTTGGTTTTGTGGATTGGGCTGGCAATGTTCCAATCAATTTTCCAACGATTGATAGTATCCCTATCCTCTTGGAGAGTAGGAATGGGGAGTCATTCTTTCTTTTGGGGCAGCCATGGAGAAAGTTCTCTTTGATAGCATTGTGAATTCTAACATCCATAAGAAAAGGGGGAGTTTCCAAGACCCTAAAAACTCTATTTGTAAAGTTGAAAAGTAGGAACTTAGCCAATTGTCCATATGGAAGGGTGGGAATTTACTAAGCTCAATTTTCACTTCAGGAAACTTTACATTCAAAAGAGTGGGATGAGTCTAATAAATCCAATCCCAAAGGGTGAAAGGACTAAAAAGTAAGTATATTAGTTGTGATTGGAATGCAATTGACCCTCTTTTCCAAGTTGATTAATTGGATTAAGGAAAAGTGTTGAAAATGAAGATAAAGTATGCAAAAAGAGTGAGTTATAGAATCAAGAAGTACAACTATGCATTTGTTTCCTGCACATAGAAAGAAAGGGGAATGTGTTGTGAATAGGGGTGACTTATTCAATGCCATTAGAGACTTCTTCAGAACTGGTAGTATCCTTAAACAACTAAATGTCACCTTTGTTGCTTTCATTTTGAAGAATGACGTTTCTGAATCCAGTAAGGATTTTTGGCCAATTAGATTATGTAATACTATTTATAAAATTATTTCCAAAACCACAGTAGTTAAAACCCCTGCTTGATAAAATGATCTCCAAAATTCAAAATGGTTTTGTGGAAAGAAGACACATTTTAAATGCGGTCATTATGGCCCATCAACTTGTTCATTCTATGGATAGCAGTAAGAAACCTTAGATGGATTTAAAACTGGATATTTCTAAGGCCTATGATAGTGAGTCCTACGAATTTCTCTCAAGTTCTAAAGAGATTTGGGTTCAAAGGAAATTTCTTAGACCTAATTGAGAAATGTGTTTGCACCCCTAAGTTCTCAATCGTCCTTAATGGTTGTCCCAAGGGCTACTTTTCTTGTGGCAAAGGGCTTCGTCAAGGTGACCCCCTCTCCCCCTATCTTTTCATCATTCCTTCTAAAGTGCTATGGAGAAAAATTGAAAAACTTTGATGTTAGGGTGTTATAAAAGGCTTTAAAGTTGCCTCTTCTCTAATCCCTACTACCCATCAACAATTTGTTGATGATACTTTTATCTTTGGTGAACCTTTTATTTATGTGGCAAAGCAATGGAAAAAGACCCTAGACAGATATGCTATCATCTCAAGCCAACATATTAACTTTTTTAAGAGTAAACTATTTTTTCTTAATGTCAAACCCACCCTCCAAATCAAAATATCCTCCATTCTTGGTTGTCAAATTTCCACCCTCCTTGACTCCTATCTTGGGTTGCCACTTGTCTCCAAAAATCCTAATAATTTTTTTTGGAATGGTTTGCTTGAAAGATTTAAGAAGGAAGTTAGCTGGCTGGAAAGGGAAGCTTCCTCTATTGGCAGGAAAGATAAACTAGTTAAATCTTGCCTTCAAAATTTTCCTATTTATTACCTATCTCTATTCAAGATAATTGGGGTGGTTACTAAAAAATTGAAAGGATAAAAAGGAGTTTCCTATAGTCTAGTATGGAAGAAAAAAGTACACTCTCCCTAGTCTCTTTGGATGTTGTTTGCAGACCCTAGAATTGTGGCGGACTGGGCATAAGAAAGATTTAATCTTTTAATTAAAGCTCTTATTCCTAAAATTGGTTGGCAATTAACTAAGGAGAAAAAAGATTGGACTAAAATTTTGAAAGCCAAAACTTATAGAGTAACTAGGAGGACAAATTCTTTAACCAAGAAGAGATTCCCTTTGGTTCTTCTATTTGGAATAGTGTGGTTAAAATCGGACATGATATCAAAATAAATGGTAGGATGATTAAATGAAATGGTAGAAAGATTGATTTTTGGAAAGACATTTAGTTGCTTGATCATTCTTTAAATTCCCTCCCCCATTTGGTGAATATCAAAAAGTTCCTAATTAGACATTGGGGGGGAAAGGTACGTGATTTCATAACTTGGGACAGGGGACACACTTCTTGGATTGATCTAAGTGGTTTTGTTTCATCTAGATCGGAGGTTCAACCTTCCACTAGAAGACTAATTTTGAAGGAAGTTGTCGATCTTGGTGCCTTGCTTCCTAACTATACTCTTTACACTCCTAATGGGAAGGATGAATGGATTTGGAAAGAGAGTGTGTTTGGGAACTTCACTGTGAAGTCTACTTACCATTTCTTGGAGGAAGACAATGAAAAAAATGTATTATGGAAGGCAATCTGGATTAAGGGGCTAATCCCAAAAATCAATTATTTTTGGTGGGTGACTGCTCATGGTCATATTCTTACTATTGATAACCTAAATAAAAGGGGATTTTATTTGGTCAATAGGCTTGAACTCTATTACACTAAATCAGAAAGCATTGATCACATTGTTCTACATTCTATCTTTGCTCAGGATATTTGGGAAGAAATATTAAATAAACTTAATATTAATTAGGTGCAACTCAATTACTTCAAAGATTTCCTGGAGGCATGGCAGGTTTCCACTTACTCCCACCTAATTGCTAAGAGTATCTGGCATCAAACTCTCCCCTTCTTGCTTGGAACATCTAGAAATAACGAGACAAAAAGATAGTCAAAGAAGAGAAAAGAAACAGAAAGATCTTGGCCACCATCATTATTCAATAGATTAAGGAAAATATTAATACTGAGTCGACTAGTTTCTCTAGAATCCTCCTGTCTCTTCTGGATCTTAGATTAAAATAGGTTTTGAGAATTTGACACAACTTTTTGAATGTTTATGGAAATATCCTAAAATTGGATGGATTAAGTGTAATTTTGATGGGTTCTCTAAAGGCAACCCTGGGATCTTGGGAGCAAGAGGTTTAATTCATGATCATAAAAGCTTCTTGGTTGTTGGGTTTGGTTTTGGTCTAGGGAAAGCTACAAACAACAAGGTGAAAGCTTGGGCGGCCTAGATGAGTCTTCAAAAACTATATGATATCACTCAAAAGAATGTAATTTTTGAAGGAGATTCAAAACTAATTATTGACTGCATCAATTATGTAATCTCTCCTCCTTGGGAGATTAGAGACATAATAGACAAATGTAAATGGTAGATTGGATTATTTGAAAACATTAACATACATCATACCTATAAAGAAGGTAATAGGTCAGCTAACCTCATTGCCAATCAAAATCTCCATATGATGGATGGGAAGATCTTTAAGTTTGAAAATAGCTCTAGAGAGTTGAAGGAAATCCTTGAACAAGATGGAGGAAATTTAAAAAATAAAGTAGGAAGTTGGAGTATTGACCTATTTGAATGAGTTTTTTAATGCCCATATTTTTTGTAATCTTGATTTGCCAGTTGGGCCCACACAGGTGGTGGGCTTACAAGGAGATGACTCAACACATTGATGACTGTGGTTATGTCAATAGTTGCATGGCCTATGTGGATAATGTCTTGGAAATGAGCTTTCTTGATACAAGCGTGATGGCAACAGATGAGATCTATGCTTGGATTTGGGATGATAAAGTATTTATTAGAAGGGCTCCAAAAAAGGACTAATTTTTTCACTTTGGAGAACATGAAAAGGAGTGATGTTTACATCGACATTTTAGGAAATGATGATCCCATGTGTTACACATGTGAGAAAAATTATTTGAGGGTTATCAGGAAAGGTTTTTTTAAGTTCTTCTCTTCCAAAAGAAGTAATAGTTGTCATGTTTGCTGCTTTTTGCTTAGTCATTTTCATAGAGTTTGGTATTTTTTGTGTTTTTCCTTTGATAAAATGGGGGGCCCTCTAAAAAGTGTTGAACTGAGTAACTGTGCATATTTGAGAGATAACAAAGAGCTATGAGAGCTCTTTCAAATTATAGGCATCACTGCTTTCTTCTTGGACATTGAGGGCTACAACAAGGAGCTCTTGGCCAGGGTTTGTAATTCCTGGCCGCATGGGGTAGTTATGGTGGGAAGAATTACCTTCATGGTGTCACTTGAGTATGTAGTAGAGGTGACCAAATTGCAGAATGAAGGAGAGAAACTTGGGAAAAAGACCAAGGGAGACTACAGAGGCTTCATGAAGAAATTCTTTGAGAAAGGTGAAAGAATGGTTGTTTCCAAAATGGGTATGATTGTTCGACCCTTCCTAAGCCTTTTCCTTTGCTCAACTATCACTTCCCCATTTTGAACCACATTAGACACCATAAGATTAATATGTCATTATATTTGTTTTCATCCCTTGGTTCCTCTATTCAAAATGGGGCGAATTCGCATTCACATCAGGGTTTTATTTACTTAATGCATAGGTATGTCATTTATCATACCTCCACTGTAAGCTGTATTGCTTCGGTCTTTAGTAGTTATGGTAGCTATAAGAAAAATCCTAAAAATAATCTTAGTTTAATCTCTGAGAACCCTAATGAGACATCTATCCTCTCAGGTCCTAGTAAAAGCATGGGTAAAAGCCTTGTTATGACCTTGGAAAAGAATTCCTTTGAGCTGGCCTTGTTGGATTTAACCCCAAACAAAAGGAAAAGTGAAATACCTAAAACACCCATAGGAAAGCTAAGAGGTCTAGTAGTGAGTCTACCAAAAAGAGCTTGACCATTGACTTGGAGATTCAGAACTTGAAAGAGGAAGATGTGAAAGGAGCAAACCAGGAAAAAGTTGAGAGTAGCTTAGGGGAAAGAAGGTCAGCTAGGCTTTGTGCCTAAGAGAGGAATCAACCTACCAAAACTGAGACCAATTCGTATGAAGTTTATGATATGGAAGATGAGGCTGACTCTCAAGATAATTCTGAGGATGAGGATGTTAATGTTGATGAGGAGAAATAGATCGTAAACCATGATGAGAACATGGACAAAGAAGAGGAAATTGAAGAAGAAAACATCAAATCGAAAAGTAAACAATAGTCTCCTTTCAAAGAGCACAATGGCCCAGTCTCCTCTAAAGATATGGAAATGGTTCCCTATTCACCTTTCAGGCCGACCTAGGTAGCAAACAACACTGTTCAAAAGCAATTGAGGGACATGAAGGAGACAAATACAAGGCTAGAAAAGAAATATGATGAACATGATAGTAAGATGAAACTTTTGTGTGATGCTTTTAATTCTCTTTGTAATATCACAAATGGGATAATGAAGAATGTGGTCCTGGGTACGCTTTTTGGTAAAGGTAGACTGAATAAAATTAGGAAGAGGAAGGGCAAGAATGGTATAAGAGAGATGACGAAGGAGGACGAAGAAAATCAGAAGGAGGCATCGAAAGAGAATGTCGGTAGGCTCGAGCGGGAATGGAATCTCATAAAGAAGTAATGGTCTCTTGGTTTTCTCTATTTTGGTCTTTTTGTTATGTCTTGCTTTAGATGGTTACTTGGGCCCTACATACCCAATTTGATAGACTCTATGTTAATTAATTATACTAAGATTGACTTAGTTATGGTTGATAAAGATAATACTGGAAACATGATTAGTAGTATAGCTTATGATAATAGGTATTGTGATCCTTCTGCTATTAACATTGGGTATGACACTAGCATCCGTAGAAATAGTTTTAGGGGTAGGAAAGAATTTTATCATTTTTTATTAGAACTGGTTCCTTTTTGCTAGCTATTTTACAGTTGGTGTTTGGTTTATGATGTAATTCTTCTTCTCTTTTCGATCAGAGCCATCTCCGCGGTAATATAATAACAAAAATGGGCTAAGACAATAACCTAAAATAAATAGAATATAATATTGATTAATTAATTATTCCCATACCCAAAATGGCATTATATCCCTTAACAACTAAACATTGATATTCTTTTCTCCCTTCATTAAGATGGAACAACTTTCAGTCAGATCTTGTGATTTGAACAAGGAACAGATCGTATCTTGGTTCTAAAATTAACTTTTTCCAACACATAATCTTTTGGCATTTCAAAATTTGTTCATTATTTATTCATGTATAAACTATTCAACATTATTTTATAGCTTTTAGGTTGTTCATGGAATTGGTTGTGCTTGCATATTAGAAAATTTATACCGATCTTCTCTATAATGCCGCGCCAACGGGTGGCTGCAGTTTCTTCATTATTTATGCACGATACGTATTAAATATGTATTCTAATCCGGGAAGTCTAAATCAACATTTATTTCGATTATGTGAATGAATATAAAATATACAAGTGAAAGAAACGGTTGAAAGTTTACACTGATCTTCTAACGACAGCCGCACCAACGGGTGGCTGAACATTATTCACTATTGATGAACTATAGAATGAATCAATCCAGTTTTATTTGTCTATCTTGAGAATGGATGAGAATAGGAGAGGAGGGAAAATTGGTTTCAGTGGCTATCCATACGGTGGGATTCGGAAGAAGGGTCTTTACCATTACGAAAGAGGCGCACATGTGACCAGTTTTGGTCTGATAAAACAGACTTCTTGGAGAGCAGTACGGGCATGGAATATGGCTGCTGAGGCCGCACAGGTTCCCAATCCGTCTCTGATAAAAGAGATTTCTTTGGGGCCGGTGGGGGCGGTGGGGGCGAAGGACATGGAATAGTGGTATGGCTGCACCTGGCCGAAACATGCACCATAAACACAAGGAAGTACACAAAAAACAGTACTCTCAGTTTAAAAATAGACTTGAATTAACTGTATGCTTATTTATATATCTACTTAATTTCAATTTATTTGGTTTATTAGTGTGTTTGTTATAATTCTCATAGTTCTCATGTGTAACCTGATCTTATTGCTCTTTGGTGAAATCAATGTATATATATAGGTGATGTCTCTCGGTTAGTTAGTTGCTTTTGTGGCTATTGTATTAATCATTTTAATTGAAATTTTAAAATCAGATGATTAGCTGATTGGTACCATCTTTCACTTTGGTCCTAACCAAATGTTGCACAAATATTCACTATTGTGTTATTTTCACGAGTAAAAAAATTATTTAATTCATTCACTGTCATCATCAAACAAAATCCATCAACCATCCAAGAATTCAATACAATTCATGAGCCCAATTATCTCTCAATACAAGGACATTCAAGAATGATCACTAGTGTTCACTCATCGTAACACATGTTATTGTAATCCTCATATAATATTCTTGCAAAGTATTTTTTGCATTTATAAATTTTAATCAACACTCATAAACAATTAAGCTTGTTTATGGATTTTCAATAGACAATCAGAAATAGATAAATAAAATGCTCATAACTTTTAATTTGCCATGGAACCTTTTCCCCTTCTTTCAATAGGAATAAAAATAAAACACGAAATTTTAAAATAGTAACATTAAATATTACCATTGACAATAAGAATAATAGACTAAAAATAATATTTTTAAAACTCACTACAACTACAATGTTACTTATTTTTCTTATGGCTAGAAAGTACAAAATCATGATCCCCATTCACAATCTTTAAGTAAGATTTTCATATAGAACCAAAGGGATTTCATCATCCAATCCTTTGAAGTCAAAGTGTTTTTTCCTCATATTTGTTGCAAATCCAAGCGTTTCTATCTTTAGACTTATTATTTAAACATAAGATTACTTCACCTTATGTAATAGAGATATATATGCTCCAATATCTTAAGTCCTTCCCATATAGAATCTCCACTTGTATGGTTCTTCCATTGAATTAAATATTCTATGAGATCCTTTCTTTTTAGTTTCTACACCCTATTAGACCAAGTAGTTACTTTACTATCAAATTCCTCATCATCCATTGGTGGTAGATTAACTAAAGGCATAATATGTTATCTATGAGACCTCTCTATAAATGAGACATCAAAAAGATTAACTTGGTTGGACTTTCCACGTCCATTTTTTTTTTAAGGGAGAAATAAGACTATATATTAACTAGCATATATGTCTTAAATTTTAATTTAATCTATATAACATATGCCGAGATATATCTTTCTCGAGGTGCCTATTTTTAATCAATTTTGAACCCTAAATTAAAATAGGCACCTCGAGAAGGATATCTCTCGGCATATGTTATATAGATTAAATTAAAATTTAAGACATATATGCTAGTGGCAGTTGCGTGATGCAACATGGAAAACAAAAAATAAATTAATATATAATTATATAGTATCTTTTTATTAAAATAAATTATATTATTATATTATTTTATCATTACAATTTTATATATCTATTTAGACTATTTTTATTAATATATATGTGTTGCAAGATCAAAGCAAATACTAAAAGATCTAAGATATATTAAACTTTGTCTAATAGCATGTATTATGGTTATGGTTAGTGTTAGGGTTAAGGTTAGTGTTATGGTCGAGGATAAGGTTTACATCATGGTTTGGATTAGGGTTATGATTAGGTTGAGGGTTATGATAATGGTTAGGGTTTATATCATGGTTAGGGTTAGCATGGTTAGGTTTAGGGCTAGCATAGGTTAGAGTTTATATCATGGTTAGGTTTATGGCTAAGGATTATTATTAGGGTTAGGGTTTATGGTTATGGTTAGGTTAGGGTTAAGGTCTAGAGTTATGGTTAGGATTATGGTTAGGGTTATGGTTTACATCATGGTTGGTGTTGAAGTTAGGGTTACAGTTATGATTAGGATTATGGCTAGGGTTAGGGTTTACATCATGGTTAGGGTTACGATTAAGGGGTAGTGTTAGGATTAATATTAGTATTTATATCATGGTTATGGCTAGGGTTAAGATTTACATCATGGTTAGCGTTAGGGCTATTGTTTGTGTTAGGGTTTATGGTTTGAGTTATAGATAGGTTTAGGATTATAATTATGGTTATGGTTATGGTTATGGTTATGGTTATGGTTAGGGTTAGGGTTAGGATTAGGGTTTACATTGTTCTTAGAATTATTGATAGGGTTAGCTTGTACACCATGGTTAGGGTTAGGTTTAAAGTTATTTCTATGCAAACAACTATCCAACCCTTTGGATGCAGCAAGATATTAATACCCTTCATATATTATTAATATATTATAATAGATTATTGGTGCATCCTAAGGGTTGTAGAGTCATTCCCCATTTTTAGGGTTAGGGTTTAGGCTTATGATTAGCTTAGGTTAGGGTTAGGGTTATGATAAGGGTAATGGTTTAGAGTTGTGGTTAGGACTATGGTAAAGGTTATGGTTTACATCATGATTCAATTACATTAAAGTTAAGATTAAATTACTATTAAAGTTTAATTAGGATTAGGGTTTGGGCTAGATTAAGGTTCAATTTGGGTTAGGGTTCAGTTTAGGGTAAGATTATTATTAAGGTTAGGGTTTAGGATTATGGTTAGGTTAGCATAATGATTAGGGTTAGGGTAAGGATTATGATTAGGGTTATGGGTTGGGGTTCTAGTAAGTTTCTTGTTTAGATAATGGTTGGGGTTAGGGTCATAGTTAATATTATGGCTAGGGTGAGGGTTTACATCATAGTTAGGATTAGGCTTAGGTTTGGGGTGATGATCAACATCTTTGTTTAAGGTTAGGATTTACATCATGCTTAGGGTTAGGGTGATGATTATGGTTGGGATTAGGGTTGAAGATCAAGGTTAGGGTTAGGGTTTAAGGTTAGGATTAGGAATATGGATAGGATTTACTCTTAGGATTAGGGATAGGTTTCAAGTTATGTTTATGGTTAGGATTAGGTTTAGGGTAAGGGCTAATGATTATTATTAGGGTTAGGGTTTATGGTAATGGTTAGGTTAGGGTTAAGGTTTAGAGTTATGGTAATAATTATGGTTAGGGTTATGGTTTACATCATGGTTGGGGTTGGAGTTAAGGTTAGGCTTATAGTTAGCTTTAGGGTTACATTTATGGTTAAGATTATGGATAGGGTTAAGGTTTACATCATGGTTAGGGTAAAGGTTAAGGGTTAGTATTAGGATTAATGTTAGTGTTTATATCATGGTTATTGTTAGGGTTAGGATTTGCATCATGGTTAGGGTTATTTTTATTGCTTGGGTTAGGGTTTAGGGTCTCAGTGATAGTTAGGTTTATTAGTTAGGTTAGGGTTTATATCATGGTTAAGGTTAGGGTAACAATTATGGTTTAATATTAGAGTTAAATTTATGGTCATGGTTAGGGTTTAGTGTCACTGTTACAATTATGTTTAGGGTTTACATCAAAGTTAGGGTTAGGGTAAGCACAATCATAGTTACAGTTAGTATTAGAATTATAATTGGGGATATGGTTAGGATTAGGATTTGGTTTATGGTTGTGTTTTGGATTAAATTTAAGGTTAGCATTATGGTCAAGCTTAAGGTTTACATCATGGTTAGGGTTATGATTAGGGTTAAGGTTTAAGGTTAGGGTGTATATCATGGTTAGGGTTACCATCAATGTTAGGGTTTGGCTTTGGTTTAGGATTATGGTTAGGGTTAGGGTTTAGTTGTAAGGTTAAGTTTATGGCTAGGGTATAATGTTAGGGTTACAATTACGATTAGGGTTACACCAAAGTTAGGGTTAGAATTCGGGTTATGGCTCAATTATATTAAAGGTAGGGTTAAATTAGTATTAAAGTTCAATTATGATTAGGGTTTGGGCTAGATTAAGGTTAGGAATAAATTAGGATTAAGGTTCAATACATGTTGGGGTTAAGTTTAGGGTAGGATTATTGTTAGGGTTAGGGTTTAGGATTATGATTAGGTTAGTGTTTTGATTATGGTTAGGGTAAGGATTATGATTAGGGTGATGGTTTGTGTTATTATTAGGTTTATTGTTTACATCATGGTTGGGGTTAGGGTCATAGTTAGGATGATGGCTAGGGTTAGGGTTAGGGTTATGGTTAGGATTAGGTTTAGAGTTAGGGCTAAGGATTATTGTTAGGGTTAGGGTTTATTTTTATGGTTAGATTAGGTTTAATGTTTAGATTTATGGTAAGGATTATGGCTAGGGTTATGGTTTACATCATGGTTGGGGTTTGAGTAAGGGTTAGGTTTATGGTTAGGATTATAGTTAGGGTTAAGGTTTACTTCATGGTTAGGTTTAGGGTTAAGGGTCATAGTTAGGATTAATGTTCGTGTTTATATCATGGTTATTGTTAGGGTTAGGATTTACATCATTGTTAGTGTTAGGTTTATTGCTTGCGTTAGGGTTTAGGGTTTGGGTTATTGTTAGGTTTAGGGTTATAATTTTTGTTATGGTTATGATTAGGATTTACATCATGGTTAGGATTAGGGTTTACATCTTGCTTAGAATTATGGATAGGCTAAGGGTGTACATCGTCATTAGGTTTAGGGTTACTTTTAGGGAAACAACTATCCAACCCTTAGGATGCATCAAGATATCAATACTGTTCATATATTATTAATACATTGTAATATATGATTTGTGCATCCTAAGGGCAGTAGAGTCATTCCCTATTTTTAGAGTTAGGGTTTAGGGTTGTGATTAGTTTAGGTTAGGGTTACTGTTAGGGTAAGGGTTAGGGTTAAGGTTATGATTAAGGTAATGGTTTAGAGTTGTGGTTAGGAATATGGTAAAGGTTATGGTTTACATCATGGCTTGGGTTAGGGTTAGGGTTAACATTAGTATTATAGCTCTAGGGTTATGTTTTACATCATGGTTGGGGTTAAGAGTTAGTGTTAGGATTAATGGTAATGTTTACATCATGGTTACGGTTAGGATTACGGTTAGCGCACACCATTACTAGTGTTATTGTTGGGATTATGGATAGAGTTAGGGCCTAGGACTATGGTTAGGTTTAGGGTTTGAATCATGGTTAGGGTTAGGGTAATTATTTAGGATAGGGTTTAAGATTAGGATTAGGTTAATAGTTAGGGTTTACATCATTATTAGGATTACCTAGGTTAGTATAGGGTTAGGTTATGGTCAGGGAATTGAGTCTAGATTATATTGGTAAGGTCAGGGTTTGGTTATGATATGTGATTGATCATAGTTATGATTAGTATTAAATTTCAATTAGGGTTAGAATTATGATTATGATTCAATTACTTTAGGCTTATGGTTAAATTAGGGTAAGATTAAGTTTAGGGTTAAGATTATGCTACAATTAGGGTTAGTATTGTAGGATTATGCATTCATAAAACTTATTATCTATTTTTTATGAAATATTAATAAAATCTTTATTATTATGTACATTTATTCAATAATTCTATAAAATGAATAACTTTAAACTTTGTTCTAATAAAATTAAAACATTTGTAAATAGCTTAAAGCTTTTTTTTAATTAAAATTATTTTCTTTTAACCTTTTAAATTTTTGATATATTATTTTTGAAATATTTTGAACTCAACTAAAATAGAAAAATCACATCTATATGATAAATAAGAAACTTTTAATAATAAATATTTTTATATCTTAAATATTATATAGTATTTTTAAAATAGTTGTGCATGCACATAACTTTGAATTTTTGAATATAAAAAAATTATATTTTTATGGTTGAAATTTAGAAACATATAAATTCGTTTTGATCTTTACAAATTGAAAATTAAGATTTTTTTATTTTTTTTCTCTTAAAAATATTGCTTCTATTTAGTATTCCAAGCCTTTTTAGCCTTTATAAATTGGATATTAGATTCTTTCCTTTCTTTTTAATATTTCTATTAAACATTCTATGTAGCCATTATAAACTTAAGAAATTAAAATATAAATAGAATCTTTTGGAATTTTTTTGTAGATACATAAATAATATTTCTATTATATTTTTGCTCTTCCATGTAAATCATTCATGTTCTCTAGTTAAACTAAATTCTATTAATTTTTAATTTTTAATTGAATCACCAATCAATTTTAGAAAAAAATAATTTTACAATTGATCTTTGAGATTTACAAATAATATTTAAAAAAATTTAAATAAATAAATTGACCAAAGCTTACATTCATTTTTTTTTATGATTCCTAATCTATTTGATTTCACTTATTTGACCACCTTATTTTCTGGTTGAAATGATGGATCAATGGGCATTGTATTTCACTTCTATTTATTTGTTCATGAGTTATATTAGTATTGAAAAGAATGGATGTTGCTTTATGTCTGTCAAACATTTGTATTCTCAAAGAATACAGAGAATGCATAAAATATTCTTCTCACATGAATAACAAAACCTTATGAATGATAACTAACTTGAATAAAAAAAACTTATACAAATTATCAAACTTCAAAAGAAGCATAGCTAATTTTTAGCTGCTCGAACATAACCCTGATTCTTGAGAAAACTGTGAATTAAAGATTTTAAGCCATGATTAATTTCTATTTGCTTGATATTTTGGAAAATGGAACTTGGATCATACTAATGTGAATATTTAATCACTCACTGAAATTGTGAAGACATTAG
This sequence comes from Cryptomeria japonica, assembly GCF_030272615.1. NCBI lineage: Eukaryota > Viridiplantae > Streptophyta > Pinopsida > Cupressales > Cupressaceae > Cryptomeria > Cryptomeria japonica. The sequence continues at coordinate 232,253,373 of NC_081413.1, forward strand.
CATGGAAATGCAATATTCTCAAAATGACTGAGGACATATAATGGAGGAAGAGGCTTTGAAACAACAAGAAGACAACAAACATAAACTCATTTATCTCAAAAAATTTCACAGTAGAACAAAGAAGTCTTTTGCTTTCCCTAAATCGGTAAATAAGTTGTAGCAATAAAATAGCTATGACATATATGAAATGTCCGACCTTTCAAATTCCATACTCATAAAAATTTAATACATCAACGATATGCTGTCAAAATAAAGGATGAAGATTTAATGTTTTTATATTCCAACAAATATACAAGAATAAAGTTCATATGAAGTGAATCAAATCAAAACACAAGCATGATTTTTATCTGCATAAAATCTGAAAAAGTCGCTGAAGCATTGTAAAAACTGCTACAAGCTCTTCGACTGAGACTGCTATAGTTCCAAATGGATCATATAGATTGAAAAAACAACGATACAAATTTGTTTTTAAATGAATATTTCCATACGTCAAAAAATAAGGGAATGGGGTTAAAAGCCTGCAATAATAGAAAATTCACCGTGGGCGGAAAACAATGTAGGAAAACAATGTAGGAAAACAGTCCTACCGTGAGAAGAAATATAAAATTCTGATAAGAGTTTTTGGAAACCAAAATCTCTATATTGTGTTACACGTAGAGATAAAATCACACCAGCAACAATTTATCCTATCTAATATTCTAGTGATGAATCACAAAATGTGATCTAAAATATTGATTAAAGAAATACACACAATCATATGAAAAAACAACAAGTCATTTAATATAATCATATGAAAAAATAACAAGAAGTTATTTAATATTATTCTTAAATATTTTTCGTTCCAAAAACCATCAGAACTTTCTTATGCATAAAACTGAAATAATGCTTGAACTGGGAGAAGGTAAAAGGCCTGTAATATTGGGGATGAATGTTATCCACAAACTCTGTTGGAGCCCATAATTCTTTATTATAAGGAAAGTGTACAAACCAAGCGATAGATAGCTGATTCGTCCATCCTCTGAAAACCACCCGGTGCTCTGCGCTGCGGAATCTGCGGTTTGTCCATGCCTGGAAGTTCACCCACAAAAAATATTTATGTTAATAAGGACGATAAATAAATTATAGTTAATGGGCTCTTTGTCAGAAATTCACACCTACAGAGAGTCGCCTACGTTGATAACAAAGGAAGAATCTATGGGCTTCACATTTAACACTTAAATTTTAACCATAACACTCTCCACTTCTATTTGTAACTGCCGTTCATGCATAACGAAAGGTTTCTTTTTGGTTATAGAATGTCGAATCGTTTCAATTTCATCAGTTATAGAATGTCCATGAATATCTCAGTCATTTCAGGAATTCAAAGCACTTCTTTTTTCTTACACAGTTACTGGTGATGACTCTTATATGTTACTGGTGATGACTCCTATATGATGTCATTGTAGGTTACACCTCTCGATGTAAATATACCATGTCTCCTACCTCAAAATATATCTACATGAAATATTAATTTTAATTCACGTTTTTTCTTATTCTATTATTTTTTTATGGGTTTCTCAATTGGATTTAATATGTTTTGACTTTTATCAATAAAGTCAACTAGTTTTTGGAATGGAGGAACTATATATATACTATACGTATCAACAACTGTATTCTTAGGTAGTCTATGTAGCTTAAAGAATCTTATAAAAATTTGTCAATCAAAGAGGTTTGAAACTTGGTTGAATAGTTAAGAAATATGCATACTTTGTCATGTTATTTATAATTAAATAAGTGAAATTTTTAACATGTACCTTATGGACGCAGATGATGAAATCTATAAATATATTGGTTTAATTTTTATTCAAAATTTGTAGTATTTCTTATAATTATATAGAAAAACATGTTCTTCATTTTTCTTCACATGTGATACTCTCTGTTATATGATTGATAACATCTTCCTTAAGGCCATTATAAAAGAACCATTCTCTCATTTTATGTTTTGTAAAGTCGAAAAGTAGGAACTTAGCCAGTTCTCCACATGGAAGGGTGGGAATTTACTAAGCTCAATTTTCACTTCAGAAAATTTTACCTTCAAAATGGGGGGATGAATCTAATAAATCCAATCCCAAAGGATGCAAGGACTAAATAGTAAGTATATTGGTTGTGATTGGAATGCAATTAACCCTCTTTTTCAGGTTGATTAATTGGATTAAGGAAAAGTGTCAAAAATGAAGACAAAGTATGCGAAAATAGTGAGCTATAGAATCTAGATTCAATTGTGCACCTGGATCTGAGAAGTTTGAGATGATTCAGAGATGCTCTATGAAATCGGGTAAAATTTGCAAGCACCATGTGTCTAGACAAGGGTTCCCTCCAATTGATCCTTTGACCTTTCCACACATCGAAAACATTTTTTCTCTCTGTGAATAACGCTTAATTCCAAAAGTAAAGTTGTGCAATTGTTTCCTGCACACAGATAGAAAGGGGAATGTGTTGTGAATAGGGGTGACTTATTCAATGCCATCAGTGACTTTTTCTTGGATATAGTTGGGAGTGATTTATTCAGTGCCATCTAAGACTTCTTCAAAACTGATAGTCTCCTTAAACAACTAAATGTCACCTTTGTTTCTTTGATTCCGAAGAATGATAGTGCTAAATCTAGTAAGGATTTTTGGCATATTAGTTTATATAATGCCATTTATAAAATTATTTCCAAAACCACAGTCAATAGGTTAAAACTACTGCTTGATAAAATGATCTCCAAAAATCAAAAAAGTTTTGTGGAAGGAAGACACATTTTATATGTGATCATTGTGGCCCATGAGCTTGTTCATTCCATGGATAGCAATAAGAAGCCTTAGATGGATTTCAAAGTGGATAGTTATAAGGCCTATGATAGTGTGTCCTAGGAATTTCTCTTTGAATTTATTAAAAGATTTGGGTTCAAACGAAAATTCTTAGACCTAACTGAGAAATGTGTTTGCACCCCTAAGTTCTCAATCCTCCTTAATGATTTTCCCAAGGGCTAATTTTCCTATGGAAAAGGGCATCATAAGGATGACCCCCTCTCCCCTTATCTTTTCATCATTCTTGCTAAAGTGTTATGGAGAAATATTGAAATACTTAGATGTTAGGGTGTTATAAAAGGCTTTTAAGTTGCCTCTTCCCTAATTGCTACTACCCATCAACCATTTGTTGATGATACAATTATCTTTGGTGAACCTTTTGTTTCTGTGGCAAAGCAATGGAAAAAGACCCTAGATAGATATGCTATCATCTCAATCCAACATATTAATTTTGTTAAGAGTAAACTATTTTTTTTTAATGTCAAACCCACCCTCCATGTCAAAATATCCTCCATTCTTGGTTGTCAAATTGCCACCCTCCCTGACTCCTATCTCGGGTTGCCCCTTCTCTCCAAAAATTCTAATAATTTTTTTGGAGTGGTTAGCTTGAAATATTTCAAAAGATGTTAGTTGGCTAGAAAGGGAAACTACTTATCTTGGCAAGAAAGATACAACTTGTTAAATCTTGTCTTCAAAATTTGTCTATTTATTATCTATCTCTATTCAAGATACCTAGGGTGGTTTCCAAAATAATTGAAAGTATCCAAAGGAGTTTCCTATGGTCTTGTATGGAAAAAAGTAGACTCTCCTTGGTCTCTTGGAATGTTGGTTGCAGACCCTAGAAGTGTGGCAGACTGGGAAGAAGAAAGATTAAATCTTTTAATAAAGCTCTTATTCGTAAAATTGGTTGGAAATTAACTGAGGATAAAATATTTAACCAAGAAGAGCTTCCCTTTGGTTCTTCTATTTGGAATAGTTTGGTTACAATCAAACATGATATCAAAAGAAATCATAGGATGTTTTAGGAAATGGTAGAAAGTCTGATTTTTTGAAAGGCATTTAGTTGTTTGATCATTCTTTAAATTTAGTCCCCCATTTGGTGAATACCAAAATGTTCCCAATTAGACATTGGGGGGGAAAGGTACATGATTTTATAACTTGGGACAGGGGACACACTTCTTAGATTGATCTAAGTGGTTTTATCTCATCTAGACCATAGATTCAACCCTCCACTAGAAGGCTAATTTTGAAGGAAGTTGTCGATTTCACTGCCATGTTTCCTAACTATTCTCTTTACACTCCTAATGGGAAGGATGAATGAATTTGGAAACAAAGTGTGTTTGGAAACTTCACTATGAATTCTACTTACCATTTGGTAGAGGAAAACAATGACAAAAATGTATTATGGAAGGCTATTTGGATTAAGGGGCTAATCCCAAAAATCAAATATTTTTGGTGGGCAACTACTCATGGTCATATTCTTACTATTGATAACCTAATTAAAAGGGGATTTTCTTTGGTCAATAGGTGTGAACTCTATTACACTAAATTAGAAATCATTCATCACATTTTTCTACATTGTAGCATTGCTCGGGATGTTAGGGAAGAAATATTGAAGAAGCTTAATATTAATTGGGTGCAACTCAATTAGTTCAAAGATTTCCTGGAGGTGTGGTAGGCTTCCCCTTACTCCCACCTAATTACTAAGAGTATCTGGTATCAAAATCCTCCCCTTCTTGCTTGGAACATCTAGAAAGAACAAGACAACAGGATATTCAACGAATAGAAGAGAAACAATAAGATCTTGGCCTCCATCATTATTCAACAGATTAAGGAAAATATTAATGTTGAGTCTACTAGTTTCTCTAGAATCCTCCCGTCTCTTTTGGATCTCAGATTAAAATATGTTTTGGGAATTTGACACAAACTTTTGAATGTTAATTGGCAAAGAATGATTCTAAGAAATTCATTTTTATGAAATCTCCTAAAATTGGATGGATTAAGTTTAATTTTGATGAGTGCTCGAAAGGCAACCCTGGGATCATGGGAGCAGGAGGTTTAATTCGTGATCATAAAGGCTTCTTGGTTGTTGGGTTTGGTTTTGGTCTAGGGAAAGCTACTAACAACAAGGTGAAAGCTTGGACAGCCTGGATGGGTCTTCAGAGACTATATCATATCACTAAGAAGATTATAATTCTTGAAGGAGATTCCAAACTAATTATTGACTACGTCAATTGTGTAATCTCTCCTCCTTGGGAGATCAAAGATAGAATAGACAAATGTAAATGGCAGATTGGATTATTTGAAAACATTAAAATATAACATACCTAGAGAGAAGGTAATAGGTCAGCTGACCTCATTGGCAATCAAAATTTTCATATGATGGATGGGAAGATCTTTAAGTTTGAAAATATCTCTAAAGAATTGAAAAGAAAGAAGGAAGTTGGAGTATTGACCTATTTGAATGAGTTTTTTAATGCCCATGTTTTTTGTAATCTTTAATTGCCAGTTGGGCCCACACAGGTGGTGGGCTTACAAGGAGATGACTTAGCACCATGATGAATGGGATTGCGTCAATAGTTGGATGGCCTACGTGGACAATGTATTGGAAATGAGCTTTCTTGATAAAAGCATGATAGCAACATATGAGATCTATGCTTGGATTTGGGATGATAAAGTATTTATTAGAAGGGCTAGAAAAAGGACTAATTTTTTCACTTCGAAGAACATGAAAAGGAGTGATGTTTACATCACCATTATAGGAAATGATGATCCCAAGTGCCACACATGCGATAAAAATCATTTGAGGGTTATCTGGAAAGGTTTTTTAAAGGTCTTCTCTTCCAAAAGAAGTAATAGTTGTCATTTTTGCTGCTTTTTGCTCAATCGCTTTCATAGAGTTTGGTATTTTTGTACTTTTTCCTTTCACAAAATGGATGGTCCTCTAAAATGCACTGAACTGAGTAACTGTGTGGATTTGAGAGATAACAAAGAGCTATAAGAGCTCTTTCAAATGGTGGAATTCACTCCTTTCTTCTTGGCAATGATGGTATACAACAAGGAGCTCTCGACCAGGGTTTTGTAATTCCTGGTAGCATGGGGTGGTTATGCTAGGAAGAATTACCTTCATGATATCGCCTGAGTACATAGTAGAGGTGACCAAATTGGAGAATGAAGGAGAGAAAGTCGAGAAAAAGAGGACAAGAGACTATAGAGTCTTCATGAAGAAATTCCTTGAGAATGGCAAGAAAATGGTTCCCTTCCAAAATGGGTATGATTGTTTGAACCTTCCTAAGCCTTTTTGTTTGGTCAACTATCATGTTATGTAGTATTTTACCTTAGAGGGTCATTATTCTACTGTCCATGGCTATCACTTCCTCATTTTGAACCACATTAGACACCATAAGATTAATATGTCATTCTTTCTATTTTCGTCCCTTATTGCCTCTATTCAAAATTGGTGCAAATTTACCTCTACATCAGGGTTTAATTTACTTAATGTATAAGTATGTTGTTTATCATACCCCCACCACAAGCTATATTGAATCGGCCTTTTGTAGTTAGAGTAGCTATAAGAACACCCCTAAAAATAATCCTAGTTTAATCTTTGAGAACCCTAAGGAATTGTCTATCCTCTCGGGTCTTGGTAAAAGCATGGGCAAAAGCCTTGTTATGACACTGGAAAATAATTCCTTTGAGCTGGCCTTGTTGGATTTAACCATAGACAAAAGGAAAAGTGAAACACCTAAAAAACCCCGAGGAAAGCTAAGAGGTATAGTAGTGAGTCTATCAAAAAGAGCTTGATGATTGACTTGGAGATTCAAAACTTGGAAGAGGAAGATGCAAAAGGAAATTGAAGAAGAAAACAACAAATCGGAAAGTGAACAGGAGTCTCCTTTCAAAGAGCACAATGGCCTAGTCTCCTCTAAAGGTATGAAAATGGTTCCCTGTTCGCCTTTGAGGCCAACCCAGGAGGCTAACAACATTGTTTAGGAGCAATTGAATGACATGAAGGAGAAAATTGCAAGGCTAGAAAAGAAATATGATGAACATGATAGTCAGATGAAAATTTTGTGTGATGCTTTTACTTGTCTCTATAATATCATAGATGGGATAATGAAGAATTTGGTCTTGGGTATGGTTTCTGGTAAAGGTAGACTGAATAGAATTAGGAAGAAGAAGGGTAAGGGTATAAGAGAGATGACAAAGGAGGACGAAGAAGATCAGAAGGAGACATGGGAGTAGAATATCGGTAGGCTAGAGTGGAAATGGAATCTGATAAAGAAGTAATGGTCTCTTGGTTTTCTCTATTTTGGTCTTTTTGTTATGTTTTTCTTTAGATGGTTACTTGGGGTCTGTGTGCCCAATTTGACAGACTTTATGTTAATTAATTATACTAAGATTGGCTTGGTTATGGTTGATAAAGATAATGTTGGAAACATCATTAGTAGTATAGCTTATGATAATAGGTATTGTGATACTTTTGCTATTAAGATTGGGTATGATACTAGCATCTATAGAAATAGTTTCAGGGGTAGGAAAATTTTTTATCATTTTTTATTAGAACTGGTTCCTTTTGGTAGCTATTTTACAGTTGGTATTTAGTTTTTGATGCAATTCAGCTTCTCTTTTTGCTCATGGCCATCTCCCTGCTTATTAATTAATTAATTAATTATTCCCATACCTGGAATGGCATTGTATCCCTTTAACAACTAACCTTTGATATTCTTTTCTCCCTTCATTAGGATGGAACTTTCAGTCAAATCTTGTGATTTGAACTTGGAACGGATCGTATCTTGCTTCTAAAATTAACCTTTTCCAACACATAATCTTTTGGCATTTCAAAATTTGTTCATTATTTATTCATGTATAAACTATTCAATATTATTTTATAGCCTTTAGGTTCTTCATGGAATTGGTTGTGCTTGCGTATTAGAATTTTTTTACCGATCTTCTGTATACTGCCGTGCCAAGGGGTGGCTGCAGTTTATTCTTTATTTATGCACGATACGTATTAAATATGTATTCTAATCGGGGAAGACTAAATCAACATTTATTTCGATTACGTTGAAAATTTACACTGATCTTCTAAATACAGCCGCACCAACGGGTGGCTGAACATTATTCACTATTGATGCACTATAGAATGAATGAATCCAGTTTTGTTTGTCTGTCTTGAGAATGGATGAGAACAGGAGAGGAGCGAAAATCGGTTTCAGTGGCTGTCGATACGGTGAGATTCGGAAGTAGGGTCTTCACGATTACGAAAGAGGCGCACAAGTGACCAGTTTTGGTCTGATAAAACAGATTTCTTGGAGATCGGTACGGCCATGGAATATGGTTGCTGAGGCCGCACAGGTGCCCAATCCATCTCTGATAAAAGAGATTTCTTTGGGGGCGGCGGTGGGGGCGGTGGACATGGAATAGTGGTATGGCTGCACCTGGCAGAAACATGCACTATAAAGAGAAGGAAGTACACAATAAACAGTACTCTTAGTTTCCAACGCATGAATTAGGGTTACATTTAGGGCAAGATTGTTGTCAGTGTTAGGGTTTAGGATTATGGTTAGGTTAGAGTTAGGATTAGGGTTGGGGTTAGGATTACTATTATTGTTATGGTTAAGTTTATTATTTACATCATGTTTAGCATTAAGGTTAGGTTTAGGATGATGGTTAGGCTTAGGCTTAGGGTCATAGTTAGTATTATGGTTAGGGTTAGGGTTAACATCAAGCTAAGGTCAAGGTTAAGATTAAGGTTTGGGTCAAGGTTAGGGTTAGGATTCGAGCTAGGTTCATTATTATTATCATGATTTGAGTTAGGTTTAGGCTTAGAGTTAGGGTGAGGATTATGGTTAATGTTAGGGTCTGAGATTAAGGATAGGGTTAGGGTAATGGTTTGAGTTAGGGTTGAGGGTTAGGATTAGGATTATGGATAGGATTTACTCTTAGGATTAAGGATAGGTTTTTGGTTTTGGTTTTGATTAGGGTTATGGTTTGGGTTTGGGTTATGGTTATGATTAGGTTTTAGGGTTAAGACTAAGTATTATTGTTAGGGATAGGGTTTAGGGTTATGGTTAATATTGTAGTTAGTTTTAGGGTTTAAATATAGCTCAAGTTATAGCTTAATTAGAATTATGATTCAAGCATATTTAGGGTTTTGGTTACATTTACATAGGATTATGGTTAGGATAGAATTAGGGCTACTATTGTGCTATAATGGTTGGATTCATTTATATTTAGATTAGGAGAATAAAAATCATGATTAAGGTTATGGTTAGGGTTTCAGAAGGGTTAGGGATAGAATTATGATTAGGGTTAGGGTTTGGATCATCATTAGGATTAGAATTAGATTCAAGTTTTGGGATAGGGATAGAACCTTGATATTAAAGATAGAACCCCAGGTTTAGTGAGTCACATATTTGTAAATTTACAATGTCTTTTAATAAATTTAAAATGGATATAATAATTTAGGAAAATACAAAACCAAAAATAAATTGAAAATTATAATAAATCTATTAAAACAGATTTTCATTTTTAAACCCAAAAGCATGAAATTTTACAAAATAGTATATACTATAATTTATATAAATTTTATGAAATATTCAAAAATAAGTTACTTGTGGATATCCATGACTAAGATGTTGGTAATTGAATAGATTGAACTGAAACGTTCTAAGCAATTGGTAAGTTTTTATCAATCAAACTTTTCATAAAAATGAACTTAAAGTCCTAAAATCATGGAATAATTTTAATCAACCTTTCTATCTATCATTGGTACTACACAAGTGGTAAAATTTATCAGTATTGTATGATTGATTTGGATCTCTTATGAGAGAAAATTTTGAATGCATTGTAAAAATATTAATTGACCTTGATTTTCTATTGTTAATTTATATGAGATAGACATATTTATTGACAAGAAAATTGATAACATAAAATACATAAAAATATACTTAAAACACCATCATTGATTTGATTTCTATGCTTATCAAAAGAATAATATTATTTTAGAACCATTTATTTTTCACATTATTAATATCTATTCAATCCTTCCTTGTCTATAACTCCATATTCGATGGTATTTTATTTGAATTCATATAATATAGTTAAAACACATCTGTAAAAGTGAGATAACTATACATTTTGAAAAATATTTAATGCATTTAAATCTCATTTTTTTATATGCAAGCTATAATAGTATTCAAATAGGGTTAGAGTTTAAGGATAAAGCATGGTGTGAATGTTAGGATTATATAATAAAACTTGATTTTAAGGTCAAAGATAAGGTTTAATTAGGTTTATCTATTGTGATGAAATATCATGCGTCTCCAAGTTCTCCTTCAAATCAGGGGCTTGACTGAAACAACTTCCTTAAAATAAGGATTTAGCTGTTCTGGATCACCAACTACATTTTGAAATTCAAAATCACCCTCTTGGGTCGAGCAAGTTTTAAAATCCCATAAAAAGGGGGTTGAAACTAGAGTGAAGGTGTTGTTTAAGGCTTCAAAAGTTGTGTCAACTGGAAGTGGAATTGTGGAATTTGTTTCAAAAACTTCTGTTTATCAGGCCTTCAGCCTTTCTTATCCATTCTCTAGTTGTGCTTATTTCTATAGAAATGACTGTCCCTTAGATGACTACTACTTCACTGGTATGCCCTTCCTGAGATAGTGTATATACCTCTGTCTTTTTATCAAAACTATTTTCATTCATTTGTATTTCGAGACTGCATTTTCCTGTTCTAAACTATTCTATATTTTGACTAAAAGGTAGTCGTTGCTACTTCAAAAACCATATGGACCTACCTGTCTTTGTATCTATGAAATCCTTGATCATTTGACAGTAAGAGTGTGACTATGACAGTCATCTTGATTATGTATTCTCAAAGGGTTACTTCAAATAAAATGGTTACCCTCTTTTAACCTTGAGAGTTTGAAGTGAATGTCCTCAGGTTTTTGTCCTTAGTTGTAACCTTTTCCTCAATGGTTCTGCGTTTAAAAGTTATGACTATCACAATTTCTCATAATCACCTTTCAAGGCTGTCTTGCTATTGTTCAATGTTCACTAACCTTGTGCATCTTTCTTGTCAAGCACTTTCATTTTGCTGTCACCACGTGTAGAGGGTTGGAACATGTATCTTTGTGTGGTTACCATGTGTAGTTCTACCTTACAATCCTCTATTGAACAACTTATTCCTTTGAAGGGACTAGACTTTTAGTTCACTAGCTCTCTATAACTGTCATTCCCCTCTTTGATGGAACTATAAATGCTATAATTCTTATAATGCTTCTGGATTTGATTGTGTGCAAGATTTTTATCATCTGATAGCAATAATTATAGCATGGATTGTGGAAATCTGATAGCATTAAACTATAAATGCTGCTCAGAACTTTTATCCTTTGCATGTGAGTTCTCTGTCTTTGTATCTTGTGGCTGTCTTCTCATGATTGTTTACCATATTCTTAATGACACTTTCTCATTGTTAACAACCACCACTATCTTGTTTACTAACCCATAGCTTCCTTGAATATATCTAAAGCTTGCAACCACTTGTCTTCTAAACTTTTAGTGCTTGCATGTACTTCTAACTGTTGTTCTCCATTTAAAACTTGATGTTCCCTTGGCGACCATGAAGCTATGCACATGAAATCAGGGCATTTGCTTCCAGTAAAGTTGTCAACTCCTCTTTGACCATAAGTTAGGGCAGATCTGAAAATATTTGAACAAAGAAGAGAGCTAAAATTCCCTCTTAACTCTTAACTTTACAAAGACCACGTGGTTTTCTCCATTCCTTTGTTTACAAACAAAAAAAGTTTTTTCATAGGACAAAACATCATGAAGGCATTTTGGTATTTCAAAAAGACCTCAATGTTTTGAGATAACAAATAAGCTTTAAGACCAAAGAGAATAAAATTTTTTTAAAAGCAAAACTTGCTTCACCTAGAGAGCTGAAAACTAAGATAGAAACTTTTAACACAATTCAGACCAAAGGGTTAAATTGGATAACTTGCATTTCCAATGATAATATTTGAGAAACAACCCCCTTCCATTATGATTTCATGAATGTCTATACCCTATTCCAAAGCTCCCATTTTGGCATAGGCAAGGAGTGACTGGAAAAGGTTGAGGAAATTCACTTTACACCTGCAAATTGTGTTTGCTTTAAAGTTTCTAAAGCCTTTTCAACAAATCTATTTTCTGCATATCCTGCAATCTTTGCTTTCCATGAGACCACATTTCATTGAGACATTTCGTCAAACGATTTACATATGTTATCTATGCTTTCACATTTTGCATAAATGTCTATGAGTGCATTCACAACTACATCTAACAAAATTCCCCCTTTGTTTATTCTTTGATGGATGATCATAACCTATTCCAACACTCTCATTTGGCACAAACAATGAGGATGCTGGAAAATGTTTTGGAATTTGGCTTTAAACTTGCCAATTGTATTTGCTTGAAAGTTTCTAAAGCCTTTTCAACAAATCCATTTTTTTGTATATCCTACAATCATGGTATTCCATGAAACAACATTTATTTGAGGCATTTTGTCAAACAGTTCACCACATGAAACCACACAACCTCTCACATAAGCCTCTATAACATGAGAATCTATTTTGTCAACAATCTAATTAGACTTTAACTAGGCTTTTCCATGTAGGCCGTAGTAATATAGAGATCCAATATATTAATGCTCACTTTAACTTGTACGTAATGTTTTCTAGATAGCTCTTACTAACATAATGATCCATATGTTAAGTCAAAATTCACCTAGACTTTCTTCTAATCTTTGTGTAAGATGCTTCAGCAACATTTTATTCTTTTCAAAATTACATGCACTTGCACCTAGCTTATTTTATGTAGGTGTGAGTGCATACCGATCTATTCTGTAAAAAATTATAATAACTTTAACTTAGCATTCTAGATAGACCTTAGCAGCATAATGATATATTTCATCAAGTTAAAATTCACCTAAAATGGCATCCAAATTCTTCTAAATACTCATTGATACGCAAAATTTAATTATATGGTCTATCAAAAGTTATTTGGACTTGTACCTAACATTTATAGTAACAATTTATGCTATGAAAGAAAATGTATGTTTGCACCTATCCTTTTCCATATAGACCTTAGTAACAGAACTATCTATTCTGTCAAAATATATCTGAACTTGCATCTAGCCTTTTCTAGATAGGCCTTAATTCGATAAATCTCTTATATCAAGTCAACCTACACTTGCACTCAACCACTTCTACATATGGCTTATTAATGTAAGAATTGGTTCTATCGAATTTTTCTATTTCTTACACCCAATCTATTTCATATAGTTCTTATTATCATAACTTTCTACATTATCAAAATCTACCAGGACTTGCACCTACCCTCTTCCATATAGGGTTAAGTAACATGACGATCTATTATGTCAAGAATCACCAAAATTTCCATCAGACTCTTCTGCACAGCCATTGGCATAATCTGAGTTGGCCTAATGGTGAAAGTATGTGCACTCCATAATGCAGTCATGTGGACAAATCCATAGTGGGGTAGGGTTGTACACATGAAAAAAATAAACGATGAATGGGAAAAAGCAATTCCTTGGAGGGTCTCATATAACAAAGTTTGAAGCCAATTATAAAAGACTTATAAATGTCCAGTTTAAAAATTAATTTTATTTTATTTCAAATTTGTAATGTGTATCCTTGGAATCTTGCTAATTTCGACCTTAGAATAACAATTTCAGCTTAAGTCTAACGAGGTAATTTATTTACAAATTTACCTTTATAAAACTATTATCAAATGTAATACATGATTTAAAGTAATCTTAGTTTAGGCCTTATAATAATATTAATAATCATTAAGAAAGTAAGAAGTTATAATAACATCTAAACTTACAAGAATTAACACTAAATAAAAAAATTCATGTTTATGCATTCTTTGTGCCCAAATGTTAAATTGATACTCAATAGGTGTCATTTATTTTGCTCTTAGGATCTAGTAGATCAGACTGGGTAGATCACTAGGTGTCATTTATTTTTCTCTTAGGATCTAGTAGATCAGACTGGGTAGATCACTTCATGGTACAGACTCTTGATGGAACCCCAAAATGAATGGGGCTGGTGCAAACAAAAGGGATATTTTATCTAATGAAATATTTGATTTTCTTATAAATTCTCCTTCAACTAGAAACACATGGCAATTTGAAGAAATATTAACGTCATATTTTGATGTACATTGCAAATGAATTTGAACAACCTAGAGAAAATTCCAGACTAGTTGTATCTCTGGTAGTTTGCAAAGTTGGGGCTCATGCGATCAAAATTCCTCTTTATCAGGTACATTTTTGTTAATAGTTTTTAGCTTGCAAGTACCATCTCCAAACTTTGGCATGGTAACAAAGTCACCTTTTGAAACTTGTATTACATTGTGGCTTGTGTAAAAGGCCCAATTGTTTTTGGTTGAACATTATGTTTTTGAGATATAAATGGAAGAAAGTTTTTTGCTCAGACATATCATACAATTGTTTTGGTTTTTCTGATTATCCTTATTAAGATCTTAGTAGGGAAAATACATCCCTCTTGGTTGAGGGGTGTTTTGATTGATGATTATTTCCTTTCTTTAAACATGTAAATGAAAAGTAGAAAGAAAACATGGCATAATATGTCATGAGTATTTTGTTGGTCTATTGGGAGTAATTATCCTGAAATCTAGTGATCATGATATGCAACACATTGCCAATGTTGCTGGAAACAAAAACTTAGTGATGCATGTACCTACCTGTAATGTCATCAACGAAGGCTCACATGCAGACAACAAACTTGCAATGCAGGTAAGTTTTTGAATTAAATAATTTATTATGAGCATTCCTCTCAAAATTCATGTTGCTAATATCTTTGTGAGTTTTTGTGAATTTCACATTATATCGTGTCTTATGAAATTATTTCCATCATGAATGTGGCTTAAACCTTATTGTTTCTAAATATAGCATGTTGTTCTTTGAATGTAGATAACATGCATTGAATATTTAGCTATTTTTTTCGAATTGCATATAACATTTGTAATGCAGGAGTTCATGATATGATATTTCCTGTAGGTGCTTAATCAGTTAAAGAGGCCATGAAGATGGGTTCAAATATTTTACACCATTTGAAGGTATACCATGTTGTTTGGCTTTAATGTTTCATGTGTTTTTCATAGCCTAAATGTTGAGCATGAGATATAGTCACATTAGCTAGATATAGTCAAACAACACTGTGCAATTAGGATTGGTAGGTTGTCGTTGGCATGGATGTTGTTGCATCTGAGTTTTATAGTAAGATAAAACATATGTTTTGAACTTCAAGGAGGAGGTAGCTATCTAACTTGCTTCACTAATGACAATCCATTTTTTTGGGCAAATAATTTCATTGAATTAGGAAATGGCATTCAATACTATAATATAATCTTATGTACGTTAGAACTAGAGACAATCATTTTTATTTGTTGCTATGTTTACAATATTTAAAAGGAGGTCTGCACTTGCATAGATTGTGGCTGTAAATGTGATTTCAAGGCATTCTTAGTGCTCTTCCAATGCAGCCAATATATATGCCCAAGAGGATCATTTCTTTTGGCAAACAATTTTTTTAACATTCACTAGTATATGATAACCCTTTTTAGGTCATATGATGAACAAACAAAAAGCCTTTTTTGGTAAACATTACTATGATGGTGCATTCAAATATCCACAAAAAAGAGAAAAACTGTATGTTCTATCACTCTATGCAAATATAATTTAGAAACATAAAAATTCTTTTTGATCTTGAAAAATCAAATGTGTGTATAAATTTTTTTTTTTCAATATAGAAACATTATATTTTGATGACTAAAATTATTTGTTTAAATATGTGATTTTGATTTTTTAAATTTAGAAAAATTAAATTTTATGTTTACAATTTAGAAACATACAAGTTTGTTTTTATCTTTCCAAATTTATACACAGATGACTTTTCAAGATCAAAAATTCTTTTTGATCTTGAAAAGTCGCGAGTATAAATTTGATTTTTTCAATATAGAAATATTATATTTGGATGACTAAAATTATTTGTTTAAATATGTGATTTTGATTTTTTAAATTTAGAAAAATGAAATTTTATGTTTACAATGTAGAAACATACAAGTTTGTTAACGAGAAAAACGGTATGTTCTATCACTGTATGCAAATATAATTTAGAAACATTATATTTTTATTACTACAATTTAGAAACATAAAAAAGATTTTTGATCTTGAAAACTCACGTGTGTATAAATTTGATTTTTTCAATATAGAAACCTTATATCTGGATGACTAAAATTATTTGTTTAAATATGTGCTTTTGATTTTTTAAATTTAGAAAAAATTAAATTTTATGTTTACAATTTAGAAACATACAAGCTTTTTTTTATCTTTCTAAATTGAGGAAAGCTAAGAGGTTTGGTGGTGAGTCTACCAAAAAGAGCTTGACCATTGACTTGGAGATTCATAACTTAGAAGAGGAAGATGTGAAAGGAACAAAGCAAGAAAAAGTTGAGAGTAGCTCGGGGGAAAGAAGGTCAGCTAGGCTTTGTGACAAAGAGAGGAATCAACCTACCAAGACTGAGACTAATTTGTATGAAATTTATTATATTGAAGATGAGGCTGACTCTCAGGATAATTCTGAAGATGAGGATGTTAATGTGGATGAGGAAAAACAAATTGAAATCCCTAATGAGAACATGGACGAAGAAGAGGAAATTAAAGAAGAAAACAACAAATTGGAAAGTGAACATTAGTCCCTTTTCAAAGAGCATAATGGCCTAGTCTCCTCTAAAGATATGGAAATGGGTCCCTATTCGCCTTTGAGGCCGACCCAGGAGGCTAACGACACTGGTTAGGAGCAACTGAATGACATGAAGGAGAAAATTGCAAGGCTAGAAAAGAAATATGATGAACATGATAGTACAATGAAACTTTAGTGTGATGCTTTTAATTCTCTCTGTAATATCAGAGATGGGATAATCAAGAATGCGGTCATAGGTATGGTTTCTGGTAAAGGTAGACCGAATAAAATTAGGAAGAAGAATGGAAAGAAGGGTATAAGAGAGATGACGGAGGAGGATGAAGAAGATCAGAAGGAGAAATGGAAGTAGAATGTCAGCAGGCTCAAGCAGGAACGGAATCTAATAAAGAAGTAATGGTCTCTTGGTTTTCTCTATTTTGGTCGTTTTGTTATGTTTTTCTTTAGATGGTTACTTGGGGCCTGCGTGCCTAATTTGATAGACTTTATGTTAATTAATTATACTAAGACTGGCTCGGTTATAGTTGATAAAGATAATGCAAGAAACATCATTAGTAGTATAGCTTGTGATAATAGGTATTGTGATACTTTTGCTATTAACATTGGGTATGATACTAGCATCCATAGAAATAGTCTCAGGGGTAGGAAAATTTTTGATCAATTTTTATTAGAACTGGTTCGTTTTTGTTAGCTATTTTATAGTTGGTGTTTGGTTTATGATGTAATTCTGCTTCTCTTTTCATTCAAGGCCATCTCCCTGCTTATCTAATAAAAAAAAATAAAGACAATAACCTAAAATAAATAGAATATGTTATTAATTAATTAATTATTTCCATACCTGGAATGGCATTGTTTCCTTAACAACTAACATTTGATATTCTTTTCTCCGTTCATTAAGATGGAACTTTCAGTCACAAGATTTGAACAAGGAAGAGATCATATCTTGCTTGTAAAACTAACCTTTTCCAGCACATAATCTTTTGGCATTTCAAAATTTGTTTATTATTTATTCATGTATAAACTTCTCAACATTATTTTATAGCCTTTAGGTTCTTCATGGAATTGGTTGTGCTTGCGTATTAGAAAATTTATACCGATCTTCTGTATACTGCCGTGCCAATGGGTGGCTGCAGTTTATTCTTTATTTATGCACGATACGTATTAAATATGTATTCTAATCCGGGAAGACTAAATCAACATATTTAAATATGTATTAAATATGTATTCTAATCCGGGAAGACTAAATCAACATATTTAAATATGTATTAAATATGTATTCTAATCCGGGAAGAATAAAAATTTACAAGTGAAAGAAACGGTTGAAAATTTACACCGATCTTGTAAATAGAGCCGCACCACCGGGTGGGTGAACATTATTCACTATTGATGCACTATAGAATGAACGAATCCAGTTTTATTTGTCTGTCTTGAGAATGGATGAGAACAGGAGAGGAGCGAAAATTGGTTTCAGTGGCTGTCCATACGGTGAGATTCGGAAGCAGGGTCTTCACCATTACGAAAGAGGCGCACATGTGACCAGTTTTGGTCTGATAAAACAGACTTCGTGGAGAGCGGTACGGGCATGGAATATGGTTGCTGAGGCCGCACAGGTGCCCAATCCGTCTCTGATAAAATAGATTTCTTCGGGGGCGGTGAGGGCGAAGGACATGGAATAGTGGTATGGCTGCACCTGGCCGAAACATGCACTATAAACAGAAGGAAGTACACAATAAACAGTACTATCAGTTTCCAAAGCATGAAATTCTCCATATGTTCTTTCTTGTGTTAAGCGCACAGAAAACACTTTACGTTTCAACTAAATGATCAGTTAGCAGCCGGAAACTGATATGACATCCAATGCAATACTCTCATCTATATATACAGGGAGCCCCAAATTTAAGAAGCTCCTACGAGGACCTTTGTTCCGTCAAATGATGCATTCAATGTCTTGTGCGTAGTGGAGACGAAAAAAATTACGATCTGCTCCCTATTCAAATTAGAAGCTTTGACTAACTAATTACATCTTAAGAAAGCATGAAAGAAATCTCTCAAAATTAATTCAAGTGCCGAGCTTCTAATTTAAAAAAAGTAAGACCTAGCTTACATATATTTTATTTTAATCAAATATATATATAATACATTCAGATATCCTAATGGAGGCGCCTATTAGAATTCAGGTACATGATAAAAATAGGCGATAAGGATATATGAAATTTTAAATATCTATTTAGACTATTTTATATAATTTATGTGTTGCAAGATCAAAGCAAATACTAAAATCTAAGATATATTAAACTTTATTTTATGATAATATTAAACTTTATTTAATTGGAGTATTATGGTTATGGTTAGCATTAGGGTTAAGGTTAGTGTTATAGTTAGGGTTAAGGTTTAAATAATGGTTCAAGTTAGATTTATGATTAGGGTCTGGGTTATGATAATGTTTAGGGTTTATATCATGGTTAGGGTTAGCATCAAAGTTAGGGTTTGGTTTTGGTTTAGGATTATGGTTAGCATTAACGTTTAGGATTACAGTTAGGATTATGGTTAGGGTTAGGGTTATGGTTACGGTTTAATATTATGGTTCAATTTATGGTTAAGGTTAGGGTTTAGTGTTAGGGTTTAGTGTCAGGGTGACAATTATAACTAAGGGTATGGTTAGGATTAGGATTCAGTTTATGGTTATGTTTTGGATTAGGGTTAAGGTTAGTATTATGGTCAGGGTTAAGGTTTATATCATGGTTAGGGTTAGGAATATAATAAAAATTAGGGTGTATATCATGGTTAGGGTTAGCATCAAGTTTCAGTTTTCGCATGGGATCATGGTTAGTGTTAGGGTTAGTATTGGGGTTAGTCTTAGTGATTATAATTAGGGTAAAGTTTAAAGATTATAATTAAAATTAGGATTAGGGTTAGGGTTAGGTCAAGAATTATAATTAGGATTATGGTTAGGGTTAGGGTTAAGATTGCATAGAAAGATAGTCTATGATGATAGCTACGAGAGTTAGGGTTAGAGTTTAGTTTAGAGGGAGTTATAGTATTATAGATAAAATAATAGTTATAATTGGTTTTAGTTAACGATTATAGTTATTATTGTAGGATAATGATTGGGGTAAGGGTTCAGGTTTAGTTTCAATTAGAATCAATATTAGGAACAGGGATAGGGTTTAATTAGGATTGGGGTTAGCATTACAACTAAATTAAGGTTACATTTAGTGTTATGACTCAGGAAGGGTTAGGATTCAAGGATAAAGCATGTTGTTAGGGTTATGGTTAGGATTAGGTTTTAGGGTTAAGACTAAGTATTATTGTTAGGGTTAGGGTTTAGGGTTACAGTTAGGTTAGGGTTAGGGTTAGAATTAGGGTTAGGGTTAGGGTTAATAATTATAATTAGTGTAAAAGTTATAATTAGGGTTAGGTTTAAGGTTGGTATCGGGGTTAGTCTTAGTGATTATAATTAGGGTAAGTTTTAAAGATTATAAATAGTGATTATAATTTAAATTAGGGTTAGGGTTAGGGTTAGGGTTAGAATTAAAATTAGGATCAAGGTTAGGGTTAGGCTTAAGATTGGAATGAAAGATATTATGTGATGATAGGTGTAAGAGTTAGGGTTTGTGTTAGGATTAGGGTTGTTAGGGTTAGGGTTAGATATAAAGTTAGGTTTAGGGTTAGGGTCTAGATTAGAGGGTTTAATAGTATTATAACTAAAATAATAGTTGTAATTGGTAGGATAATGCTTGGGGTAAAGGTTCAGGTTCAATTAGAATCAGTATTAGGGTTAGGGATAAGGTTTAATTAGGATTAAGGTTAGCATTACAACTAAATTAATAGAGCTTTGTTTGAAGGTTAGCATTAGAATTCAGTTAGGGTTATGGGTTATGTTAGCATAAAGATTGGGGATAAGGTCATCCATAGGTTGGATTTATAATTGAGGTCACTTCAGGGTTATGGTTGACATTCAAATTAGGGTTGAAATAGTAATTATAGTTCAGGTTAATTTTAGGGTTAGGATTATGGTCAGGGTTAAGGTTTACTTATAAGGAACATAAGTTTATGGCTAGGGTTTAGTGTCAGGGTTACAATCATGTTTAGGGTTTACATCAAAGTTAGGGTTTGAATTACAGTTATGCTTAAATTACATTAAGGTTAGGGTTAAATTGGTATTAATGTTCTATTAGGATTAGGGTTTGGGCTAGGTTAAGGTTAGGAATAGATTACGGTAAAATCTCCATTTGAATTAGGGTTACATTTAGGGCAGGATTTTTGTCTGGGTTAGGGTTTAGGATTATGGTTAGGTTAGAGTTAGGATTAGGGTTGGGGTTAGGATTATGATTAGGGTTATGGTTAAGTTTATTATTGAAATCATGTTTGGCATTAAGGTTAGGTTTAGGATGATGGTTAGGCTTAGGCTTAGGCTTAGGGTCATAGTTAGGATTATGGTTAGGGTTAAGATACATCAAGCTAGGGTCAAGGTTAAGATTAGGGTTTGGGTCAAGGTTAGGGTTAGGATTCAAGCTAGGGTCATTGTTAATATCATTGTTTGAGTTAGGTTTAGGCTTAGGGTTAGGGTGAGGATTATGGTTAATGTTAGGGTTTGAGATTAAGGATAGGGTTAGGGTAATGGTTTGAGTTAGGGTTTAGGGTTAGCATTAGGATTATGGGTAGGATTTACTCTTAGGATTAAGGACAGGTTTTGGGTATTGGTTAGGGTTAGGGTTTAGGTTATGGTTAAGATTGTAGTTAGTTTTAGGGTTTAAATATAGCTCAAGTTATAGGTTAATTATAATTATGATTCAAGCATATTGAGGGTTATGGTTACATTTACTCAGGGTTATGGTTAGGCTAGAATTAGGGTTACTATTGTTGTATAATGCTTAGATTCATTTATACTTAGATTAGGAGAATAATAATTATGATTAAGGTTAGGGTTAGGGTTTGAGAAGGGTTAGGGATAGAATTATAATTAGGGTTAGGGTTTGGATCATCATTAGGATTAAAATTAGATTCAAGGTTTGGGATAGGGATAGAACCTTGGTATCAAAGATAGAACCCCAAGTTTAGTGAGTCACATATTTGTAAATTTACAATATGTTTTAATTAATTTGAAATGGATATAATCATTTAAGAAAATACAAAACCAAAAATAAATTTAAAATTATAATAAATCTATTAAAATAGATTTTAATTTTTATACCTTTTTCTATTAATAGTAGCAAGAGACAGTTGCCCATTTTTCCATAACTTGGTCATTTGATGTACCAATATCATTCAGAATGTTGCAAAATGGATGGTATAATAGTATTTCAATCTAATAGAATGCTTGGAAAGCTTTGTCATCTTTTTTTGGGATGCTTCTAAATCATGGAGATACTCAATCAATAGCTCGCATGGATCATTCTTTCCATTGGTTGTGCTTACAAGATGCTTTGAAGGTCCACGTTTGAGTGACTTGAATAAGTGACAATGTTTCTAGATATGTAGGTCGTACCATATAAGCATCTATATAACTTGGGGACGTGGTTGTGGATGTGGGTGAGATTGAAACACATTCAAGGAAAGAAATGACCTGCTACATATGGAGAGTGGTAATTTTAATAGAAGGTGGCAAGTCTCTTGAGCACCAATGTTACAATCTACAAGAGTATCAGTAAGCATTTTTCAAAAGGCAATTGGGGTAGGTTTGTCAAGATCAAAATTGGTTGAAATGTGAGATAGCATAGCATGGTATGTTTCAAATTTCAGTTAGGCTTTTGATGCATAGTTTGTGATATATTTTAGAACTGCATTTATTGAGAGAACATGTTGGCAATCTAACTTGGCCCTCCAAATAGAGAGTATATATGGGTTGTGAAGATTCAAGCGGTCATCATTTCTTATAGGATTATGTTTAGGTTGGCTATTATCATCATTGGAGAGGATTA
Organism: Cryptomeria japonica; assembly: GCF_030272615.1. Taxonomy (NCBI): domain Eukaryota; kingdom Viridiplantae; phylum Streptophyta; class Pinopsida; order Cupressales; family Cupressaceae; genus Cryptomeria; species Cryptomeria japonica. The sequence goes on from NC_081413.1 coordinate 232,275,915, forward strand.
ATTTCTCTTGCATGTTCCAAGGGGCTTTATAACGAAAAACAAGAGATGTCCCCTTTTTCTTGAGATAAGTTTGTAGGGTGCACTTTGTGTGGCATTGTACATGGTTTTCCAATTCATTGTAGTCAGTGGAAGGGTTTGTTGTCATTATCATTCTTGTGTCCATCAAGCAAGGATCATCAATAGGAGATCTGTGAATCATTATGTTTCTTAATTCAATGGTTTTTAGGTTCCATGCAGAGACATATCTATCCATATAGTCAAGTGTATTTTGTACTAATTGAATGTTATTCCATCATAATTTTCAAAGTCATGTCCTTCATGGAGCCAAACAAAACCATTGATATGTGTAGATCCTCTGTGTTGCCACTCATACTTGCAAAAGGAATTTTTAGTGAGTAATATAAGTATCAAGTGTTGTAGTACAAGATTATAATAGTTTAAGAATTATACCTATACCAATACTCTTTTGCACCGAGTTTTCCCAAAACCTCTTTGATGAGCTTAAAATATGCTCATAATTTGGATGTTATGATAAACTTTTAAATGCCTTTACTTTTGTTATTTCATGGCTGTTCAAACTCTATTGAAACCTTTTATTGGAATATCCTATAGCAAGATACTTTTATATTCCTGTAGCTCATTGTGTTGACTTGATTGCATTTATTTCCCCATTGACTCCCTAAAATGACTGGTATATTGTATACAGTTTTTGAATGATGAAGTAGATTTAAAATGTGTGATTAATGAATAGATATCATGTATGTGCCATACACCTTTTCTATTGCCTGTTACCTTTTGTTTCGCAAGTTGTTGAAGAATGATCGAGTCAAGTGCAGCCGATCTCGGCCTTGCAATAAAGTCCATTTCCTGCACAACTTTGAGGGAGCTCCTGCAAAGACTCTTTGACTGAAACCATGGGAAAGAATTTTAATGACAGTTAATCTGGAAAGAGTGGAGTGCTAGATTCTCTCTGGATCGGGTTGAACACATAAATTCATTTATGAAGTTTGTTCCTTGATTTGGGGATATATTTTACTTCCACGTATTTCTTTGATGGGGTTAGTTAGTTAGTTGCTCTCCTATTTTTAAATAAAGCTCTCCTCCTGCACAAGAGGAAAGAAGAAGGGAAAAAAAAGGGAGATGATAATTAGAGTAAGATAGAATCAGAGTAGTAGATATCATGTAAGAATCAATATGATAATGAAAGACAGAATCTGTTTAACTAGAGACAGAGTTTGTTGTTAGTTTCCATATCAACAAAACAATGTATATCATTCTATTTTTATGAATAAAGTTCAATGAAGTTCTGAGTTTAGCATCTGCGTAATCAGTAGATGCTTGCTAAGGGGGCCCACTTAGTAAGTATCTGTAGCTAGTTAATTAGTTGTTCTTTCCTATTAAGCTTCAGTTTGCTTTCATCTTTAAAGTTTTTATACAAACTCAGCTTTATATTGCTCCTGCAGCACAAGGAATCCATCACTGTGCATGTTCCTATAGCATAAGGCCAGTTCATAGTTTCTATTTCAGTTGTAGTTATCATGGTTTCTGTTTTAATCAAATCCTGTAGTGTAGATAGAATTTCTTTCCAGTATGTATTTCTGCTAAGATTTGACCAAAATTAGTTCCTAGTGCATATATTTTGCTATGCCATTTAAAGTATACGTCCCCTGGTTTGACAAGTAAGTGAACGTCTACAGAGAGAGATATTGGTCACTTGTTGGAATGCCCAATTCCCAGAAAAGGTTTTACTATGATTTTCATATCCTTTTGTGGGTGCGACCATTTTTGGCACCGTTGCTGGGGATGACATCTAGCTAGGAGTTTATCAGAAGTCATTCTTAGCATTAGTTTAGCTTGTTAGTAAAATTTTCTAGATCCTTCAAGCTGCTATTCATCATATTGCATGCATAGAAGAAGAAGAGACACCCTGGGAAGGATCCTCCCTGAAAATCTATTTATTGAACTACCATTTGACCCAACTGACAATGAACCTGAGAAAAATCCATTTGCTTTGTTATTCCAGCAACCAAACATGGCAAATAATCCACCTAATAATCCACCTCCTGCATTTGAGTTTCCCATTGTTCCCTAGAGAGATACTAACAATCTTAAAAATATTCCCTCCTCTTTGCTTCCAAAGTTTTATGGCCTGGTCACAGAGGACCCAGAAACCTTTTTGTTTGAATTTGATGTCCTCTATCGCAGTTATGACTACAACACAGACGCTCATAAACTGAAGTTATTTCCTTCCACCTTGAAGGAAGGAGCTCTCAGATGGTTCATGAGTTTGGGAAGAGGTGTCATCGATAGTTGGGTGGCCATGCAGACAAAATTCCTTGAAAAGTATAAGAAATATTGTAAGAGCACCAGCAAAGGTGATGACATATTCCAAATTTAACAGAAGGATGATGAAAGTCTGGAAGATTATATTTCCAGATTCTTGTTTTCACTACAGAGGAACTCAAACCATACTCTCAACGAGGACTCTCAGAAACTACTGTTTCCAAGGGGAATCAGTGATGCCTGTATAGATGCCCTGGACCTGATGGGAGGAGGTGATATAACTCAACTACCTTGGGATGATATAAAAAAAATATGTCTTAACTACTCTCAAGCAATAGTTAAGAAAGGTCAAGGTCATCATGCTACAATAGGGAAGTCTTCTTCTGGTGGAGTTTCTCAGATGGAGATAACAAATTTACTATCTGACTTCAAGCAGGACATCATTAATAATATGGCTATGCAACTGGACACTATGCAAGCTCGAAAGAAACATGAGGAGGCTAAAGCTGTTTTAGCCGAGTTCTGTCCATACTGCAGACAAAAAAAGCATGACTGCAGATGCAAGATGGTGGCTAATTTGGAAGCCAAACAACTACCTACTAACTTCAAGCCAGTAGAAGGAGATGATAATCAAGTGTTCTTTGTTGCACAAAGGAGACCATGGGCCCAAAGATAAGGTATGCCTCAAGATCCTTTAACTTTTGGTAATTCCTATTCTAGCTATAATAACCAATGGCAACATGCATATGGACCACCACCACCCTAGAATCCACCTCAACCAAATTGACCTAATTATCAGAACCAGCAATGGCAATCCCCTCAAGGAGGATGGCAACAACCACAAGGGCAATGGACCCCACCTTCAGGAAATTGACAACACAATCCTCAATGGCAAGGCCCTCAGCAATGGCAAAACCAGTCCTCTGGATTCCTGCAGCTTCCACAGCCACAACCATAGGCCCTTATGCCGCCTCCTACCACAAATCCTGGACCTCCAAAACAAACGCCTATGCTTGCCCAACCATTGCCCAATCCCAATAATAAGTAACAGCAGCAGCCACAATAGCCTGCATATCTTGCTGAAGCCAACCAATATCAAGCTTATGCCTTAAACGTTAATGACATCCATTTGAGGTCTAGAACTACTTTACCTACTCCAAAACCGCTTCTGATTACTGAAATATCAGATTCTCCCCATGAAGAATCTATTGCACCTGTTGTTCCTACTGAACACATGCCCATAACTGATACAGTTCCTAAAGAGCCTGTTCTGCAAAATCAAGACAACCCACCTTTTCCTCAGAGGTTGCAAGATACTGCATATAAACCGATGGAAGAACCCACTTTTGACATTCTGGATCAGCTCAAGAATGTGCAGATTCAAATTCCTTTAGTTCAGGCTATTAAAGATATTCCTATTTTTGGAAAAAATATTAAAGAAGCCTGTTTGAAGAAGCCTAGATGAAAGAAAAAGGATCCTCAAACAATTCATGTATTAGGAAAATTGGCTGATATAATGTTGGGAAATGTAGTTATTCCAAAGTATATTGACCCTGGAAGTCCTGTAGTGCAGATAAATGTAAATGGCCAAGTTGTAAAAAATGTTTTGATTGATTTAGGTGCTACCATTAATGTCATGACAAAGCATACTATGGACTCCTTGAACATTTCAAACATTAGGTCTACACACACAGTTCTACAGCTTGCAAACAGCTCCACAGTTAAACCTGATGGGATAGTAGAAGATGTAATTGTCATTCTTGAATCTTGGGAGTATCCTGCTGATTTCACAATATTATCAGTTAAGGCAACTTTAGGAGGGTATCCAGTTATTCTTGGTAGACCATGGTTAGAAACTGCTGATGCTTTTATAAGATGTCGTTCTGGAGATATGACCATTTCTGATGGACAGTCCACAAAGAAATTGGCTCTGTATCCGCCTGCTAGACTTCAGCCAGATTTGTCCCAACCTGTTTGGCCAGATGTGGGGGAGGAAATTGAAGAAGCCAATTCTTTGGCTAAATTAATGATGATTCAAAATGAACCATTCTCACAACTTCAGAGTGAGGATGCCTTGTTGTTTCAAATTCTACAGTACAACTCTGATACGGGTAGTTCATCTAATCCAAATGGTACTCATTTACAATGTTTCCTATAGCAACCAGATTCTGAAAGTTCACTGCCTAAACTTCCAATGATTTTTCATAATTTGCTTCCACAAGAGGTACAAACATTACCTGTAGACTCTATGAGTAATCTCATGGAGCAGATAGAATTGTCTCAAGGTCATTGTTTGAATATCAATAACAAGCTATCACAGTCTCAACAGGCTGACCTATTAAAAATGCTATAAGAACAGCATAAAGCTTTTGCATGGGAATATGGGGACATGTAAGGAATAGATCCTCGAGTTTGTACTCATAGGATATATATCAAAGAAGATTGTTCACCAATTAGACAACCTCAAAGAAGAGTAAATCCAGCACTTAGAGAAATAGTTAAAAGTGAGCTTCAAAAGTTGCTTGATGCTGGTTTTATTTATCCAATCTCTGACAGTCAATGGGTTTCTCCATTAGTCATTGTCCCCAAGAAAGGTGGAAAATGGAGAGTATGTGTAGATTACAGAGAATTGAATAGTGCCACTAAAAAATATCACTTTCCACTACCTTTTGTAGATCAAGTACTAGACTCACTATCTGGTAAAAGATATTTTTCTTTTTTGGATGGTTACAGTGGGTACAATCAGATAAAAATTGCCCCTGAAGATCAAGATAAGACCACTTTTACCTGTCCATGGGGAACATTTGTTTATTCGGTCTTGCATTTTGACATATGCAATGCACCAGCAACATTTCAGAGAGCAGTAATTAGTATCTTTGTCTATATATCTCATGAATGTATGGAGATTTACTTGGATGATTTCACTACCTATGGAGTCACATTTGAAGAAGCACTGGTGAATTTAGAAAAAGTATTGAAAATGTGTAGAGAGCAAAATTTGTCTCTAAACAGTGAGAAGTGTTTTCTAATGATGGAAGAAGGTATTGTTCTAGGTCATCATGTTTCAAAGAATGGAATTCAGGTCGACCCTGCTAAAATTGAAGTAATTCAGAATTTACAAATTCCTACAAAATAGAAAGATGTCAAAAGTTTTCTTGGTCATGTAGGGTATTATAGAAGGTTTATAAAAGACTTCAGTAAAATTGCCAGTCCACTTTATGCTTTGTTAACAAAGGATTCCCAATTTGTGTGGACAGAGGCCTGTGAAAAATCCTTCCTACAACTAAAGGACTTGCTTACTAAAGCCTCTGTTCTTCAAGGTCCAAAATGGAATTTGCCTTTTCACATACATGTTGATGCTTCTGACTTTGGCATAGGAGCAGTTCTGAGTCAAAAAGAAAATTCAGTTGAACATGCTATTTACTTTATCAGCAAGAACCTTCAGGGTCCTGAGCTCAACTATACTGTCATAGAAAAGGAGTTGCTTGCAGTAGTGTATGCTTTGAATAAATTTAGGCATTATTTTATAGGTTATCAGATATTCATCCATACGGACCATGCAAAAATCAAGTATCTGATGAACAAACCTTCCATCTATGGTAGGTTGGCACGTTGGCTCCTGTTGTTACAAGAGTTTGACATTACCATAATTGACACACCAGGGAGAGCTAATGTTGTAGCTGACTTTTTATCAAGACTTCAATCAGCTGCACCTGTTGAACATGAAATCATTGATGATAGGTTCCCAAATGAACACTTATTTTCCATCGCTGCACATACACCTTGGTATGCAGACCTTGCCAATTATCTAGCAGCAAATAGAATACCAGCCCACTTTTCTCCAAAAGAAAAGAAATTGTTAATAGAGAAAAGTTTTAACTTTTCCTGGATTGCAAATAGTTTGTTTTATACTGGACCTAATCAGGTAATGTGAAGATGTGTAAGAGAAGATGAAACTTATGACATATTGCATGCTTGCCATGATGAACCATGTGGAGGACATTTTGCAGCAAAAAGAACATCAATGAAAGTTCTTACAATAGGGTACTACTGGCCAACATTACATAAGGATGCTGTGGCCTATACAAGAAAATGTGACAGATGCCAACGTATGGGAAGACCAACTAAGTCTGATGAAATGCCACTATATTCGTAGATAATAGTCACCCCTTTTGATAAATGGGGGATAGATTTTGTAGGGCCAATTGATCCACCATCAAATGGAAAGTCATACATTCTAGTTTGCATGGACTATGCAACAAAATGGGTCAAGGTAATAGCTATGACTCATGCCCGAGATAGAAAAGTTGCTAAATTTTTGTATGAACAAATTTTCACAAGATTTGGAGTTCCTAGAGAGGTTGTAACTGATCAAGGAGCTCCATTTATGTCAAATCTGATCACTGCACTAATGAATGACTATAAAATCAAACATAGGAAGTCCAGCCCCTATCACCCTCAAGCCAATGGTCAGGCAGAGGTAACAAACAAAGAAAGTGAGGCGATCCTCACAAAGACAGTGCAGATCCATACAAAAGATTGGAGCAATAGACTTCCTGAAGCAGTTTAGGCTTACA